>NC_041383.1:269006441-269020367 GCF_002162155.2 Triticum dicoccoides | reverse complement strand
CTTAGTGGAGAAGAGAGAGGGATGGCCAGGAGGTGGCGCGCGCCCCTATCCCCAATCCGAATTGGACAAGGGGAGGGGGCGGCGCCCCCCTCCTTCTTTCTATCCTCCTCCTCCTTCCCCCTTTCTCCTATTTGGACTAGTAAAGGAGGAAACCTACTCCTACTAGGAGTAGAATCCCTCCCCCCTTGGCGCTCCCCTTGTGGCCGTCCGGCCTCCTCGTCCCCTCCTTTATATACGGGGGAGGGGGCACCCCATAGACACACAAGTTGATCTTTAGCCATCTGCGGTGCCCCCTCCACAGTTTTCCACCTCGGTCATATTCTCGTAGTGCTTAGGCGAAGCCCTGCGTCGGTAACTTCATCATCACTGTCACCATGCTGTCGTGCCAACGAAACTCTCCCTCGGCCTCATCTGGATCTAGAGTTCGAGGGACGTCACCGAGCTGAAAGTGTGCAGATTGCGGAGGTGCCGTGCGTTCGGTACTTGATCGCTTGGATCACGAAGACGTTCGACTACATCAACCCCGTCACTAAACGCTTCCGCTTTTGGTCTATGAGGGTACGTGGACACACTCTCCCCACTCATTTCTATGCTTCTCCTAGATGGATCTTGCGTGATTGTAGGATTTTTTTGAAATACTACGTTCTCCAACAATGGCATCCGAGCCAGGTCTATGCGTAGATGTTATATGCACGAGTAGAACACAAAGAGTTGTGGGCGATAATAGTCATACTGCTTACCAGCATGTCATACTTTGATTCAGCGGTATTGTTGGATGAAGCAGCCCAGACCGACATTACATGACCGCGTTCATGAGACTAGTTCTACCGCCGTGCTTCGCACACATGTGGCTAGTGGGTGTCTGTTTCTCCAGCTTTAGTTGAATCGAGTGTGACTACGCCCGGTCCTTGTTGAAGGTTAAAATAACACACTTGACGAAAAATCATTATGGTTTTTGATGTGTAGGTAAGAACGGTTCATGCTAAGCCCGTAGCAGCCACGTAAAATTTGCAACAACAAAGTAGAGGACGTCTAACTTGTTTTTGCATGGCTTGTTGTGATGTGATATGGTCAAGACGTGATGATATATAAATTGTTGTATGAGATGATCATGTTTTGTAGCAGTTATCGGCAACTGGTGATAACCCACAAGGGTAGGGGATAATTGTAGCCTCTTTCGATAAGTAAGAGTGTCGAACCCAACGAGGAGCTAAAGGTAGAACAAATATTCTCTCAAGTCCTATCTACCACTGATACGACTCTATGCACGCTTAGTGTTCGCTTAACCTAGAACAAGTATGAAACTACAAGTACTTTGTAGGTGTTGTTGGATAGGTTTGCAAGATAATAAAGAGCACGTAAATAAAAAGTAGGGGTTGTTTAGATAAAGAAGCAATAAAGTAAGTATTAGTAGAGAGCTTTTTGTCATGAGAAAGTTATTTGTCCCTAGGCAATCGATAACTTAGACCGGTAATCACTATTGCAATTTTATTTGAGGGAGAGGCATAAGCTAACATGCTTTCTCTTCTTGGATCATATGCACTTATGATTGGAACTCTAGCAAGCATCCGCAACTACTAAAGATCATTAAGGTAAACCCCAACCATAGCATTAAAGTATCAAGTCCCCTTTATCCCATACGCAAACAACCTACTTACTCGGGTCTGTGCTTGTCACTCACGCCACCCACCATAAGCAAATCATGAACATATTGCAAACCCTATAGCGGGGATCCCTCACGCTTGCGCGACACGGAGAGCACCATAGGACAACACCAATAATAAAACATGCAACTCAAACCAATCACGATCATCAATTAACCCATAGGACAAAACGGATCTACTCAAACATCATAGGATAGCCATACATCATTGGGAAATAATATATAGCATTGAGCACCATGTTTAAGTAGAGATTACAATGGGTAAGAGAGGGGTTACACCGCTGCATAGAGGGGGAAAGAGTTGGTGATGAAGGCGGTGAAGTTGTTGGTGAAGATCGCGGCGATGATGATGGCTCCCAGCGGCATTCCGGCGCCACCGGAAGCAAGGGGGAGAGAGCCCCCCTTCTTCTTCTTCTTCCTTGACCTTCTCCCTAGATGGGAGAATGGTTTCCCCTCTGGTCCTTGGCTCCCACGGCGTGGGAGGGGCTAGAGCCCCTCCGAGATTGGATCTATATCTCTCTGTCTCTCTCTGTTTCTGCGTTCCCCGATTCTGCCCTGGCACCGTTTCTTTTATATCCGGAGATCCGTAACTCCAATTGGATTGAAACCTTCGCCAAGATTCCCCCCCGGAAATTAGCTTTCTTGCAGCAAAAGAATAACAACAACCGCCTTACGAGGGGCCCACGAGGGTCAGGGGCGCTCCCAGGGAGGCAGGCGCGCCCCCTGCCTCGTGGCCACCTCGGGCACCGTCTCGCGTTGATTCTTCCTCCCATATTTCCCAAATATTCCAAAAATATTCTCCGTCCGTTTTTATCCCGTTTGGACTCTGTTTGATATGGGGTTTCTGTGAAACATAAAACATGCAACAAACAAGAACTGGCATTGGGCACTGGATCAATATGTTAGTCCCAAAAAATAGTATAAAAAGTTGCCAAAAGTATATGAAAGTTGTAGAATATTGGCATGGAACAATAAAAAATTATAGATACGACGGAGACGTATCAGCATCCCCAAGCTTAATTCCTGCTCGTCCTCAAGTAGGTAAATGATAAGAAAAAGATAATTTTTGATGTGGAATGCTAGCTAGCATAATCTTGATCAAATATCTAATCATGACATGAATATTAAGATACGAGTGATTCAAGGCAATAGTCTATCATTTGACATAAAAACGATAATACTTCGAGTGTACTAATAAAGCAATCATGTCTTTTCAAAACAACATGACTAAAGAAAGTTATCCCTACAAAATCATATAGTCTGGCTATGCTCCATCTTCATCACACAAAATATTCAAATCATGCACAACCCCGATGACAAGTCAAGCAATTGTTTCATACTTTTGACGTTCTCAAACTTTTTCAACTCTCACGCAATACATGAGCGTGAGCCATGGATATAGCATTATGGGTGGAATAGAATATGATGGTGGAGGTTATGTGGAGATGACAAAAAGGGAGAAAGTCTCACATCGACGCGGCTAATCAATGGGCTATGGAGATGCCCATCAATTGATGTCAATGCGATGAGTAAGGATTGCCATGCAACGGATGCACTAAGAGCTATAAGTGTATGAAAGCTCAAACTGAAACTAAGTGGGTGTGCATCCAACTTGCTTGCTCATGAAGACCTCGGGCATTTGAGGAAGCCCATCATCAGAATATACAAGCCAAGTTCTATAATGAAAATTCCCACTAGTATATGAAAGCGACAATATAGGAGACTCTCTATATGAAGAACATGGTGCTACTTTGAAGCACAAGTGTGGTAAAAGGATAGTAACATTGCCCCTTTTCTTTTCTTTTTTTTCTTCCTTTTTTTTGGGCGGGCTTCTTTGGCCCCCTTTTTTATTTGAGCTTCTTTGGCCTCTCCTTCTTTTTTTATTTTTTTTATTTTTTTTATTTTTATGGGGCAATGCTCTATAATGATGATCATCGCACTTTTATTTACTTACAACTCAATATTACAACTCGATACTAGAACAAAGATATGCCTCTATATGAATGCCTCCGGCAGTGTACCGGGATGTGCAATGATCTAGCATAGCAAAGATATCAAAAAAAGAACAAGCCATGAAAAAATCATGCTAGCTATCTTACGATCATGCAAGGCAATATGACAATGAATGCTCAAGTCATGTATATGATGATGATGGAAGTTGCATGGCAATATATCTCGGAATGGCTATGGAAATGCCATGATAGGTAGGTATGGTGGCTGTTTTGAGGAAGATATAAGGAGGATTATGTGTGATAGAGCGTATCGTATCACGGGGTTTGGATGCACCGGAGAAGTTTGCACCAACTCTCGAGGTGAGAAAGGGCAATGCACGGTACCGAAGAGGCTAGCAATGATGGAAGGGTGACAGTGCATATAATCCATGGACTCAACATTAGTCATAAAGAACTCACATACTTATTGCAAAAATCTATTAGTCATTGAAACAAAGTACTATGGGCATGCTCCTAGGGGGATAGATTGGTAGGAAAAGACCATCGCTCATCCCCAACCGCCACTCATAAGGAAGACAATCAATAAATACCTCATGCTCCAACTTCGTTACATAACGGTTCACCATACGTGCATGCTACGGGAATCACAAACCTCAACACAAGTATTTCTACAATCCACAACTACCCACTAGCATGACTCTAATATCACCATCTTTATATCGCAAAACTATTGCAAGGAATCAAACATATCATATTCAGCGATCTACAAGTTTATGTAGGATTTTATGACTAACCATGTGAATGACCAATTCCTGTCATCTCTCTAAATAGATATAAGTGAAGCAAGAGAGTTTAATTCTTTCTACAAAATATATGACCACGCTCTAACAAATATAAGTGAAGCAAAAGATCATTCTACAAATGGCGGTTTTCTATATGAAGAGAAACACGCAATCCAAACTTCAAATGATATAAGTGAAGCACATGAAGCATTCTATAAAGCCATACTCAAAAGATATAAGTGAAGTGCAATGAGCATTCTATAAATCAACCAAGGACTATCTCATACCAGCATGGTGCATAAAATAAAAGTGAAAACTAAATGCAAAAGATGCTCCAAGACTTGCACATATCGCATGAACGAATCGAATCCGAAAACATACCAATACTTGTTGAAGAAAGAGGGGATGTCTTCCGGGGCATCCCCAAGCTTAGACGCTTGAGTCTCCTTGAATATTTACTTGGTGTGCCTTGGTCATCCCCAAGCTTGAGCTCTTGCCTCTCTTCCTTTTCCTCACATCGAGACCTTCTCGATCAAACACTACATCCACACAAAACTTCAACAGAAAACTCAGTAAGATCCGTTAGTATAATAAAGCAAATCACTATTCTAAGTACTATTGCAAACCAATTCATATTTTGTTTTTTCATTTTGTCTACTGTAATATAACTTTTCCATGGCTTAATCCACTGATAGAAATTGATAGTTTCATCAAAACAAGCAAACTATGCATGAAAAACAGAATCTGTCAAAAAAAGAACAGTCTGTAGCAATCTGAACATTCACCATACTTCTGGTACCCCAAAAATTCTACCAAAATTAGGAATAATAAAAAATTTGTATAGAAAGACAGTGCAGTGGAATCAGAACCTTTTGGCGTTCCAGTAAAAAATGTAAAATCGCGCACTACAGCCAAAGTTTCTATCCTACACCGTACAAACCAACAAGCATTGTAAACATCCTAAAGGCAAACCTTGGCACATTATTTTTATAATACAATGGAATTGTACAAGGGGATAATTATTTTTGATGAAGAGTTTCTATAATTAAGATTCACAAAGTTTCCGTGAGCATGAACAAAGTTCAAGGAGCTCTCCCACTTCAACAATGCTTGTCTCTCTCACTTTCACTTTCCTTTTTGAAAAGTTTTGGGTTCCCCTCTTTATTTTTTTGTTTTTATACTATATAAAAGCAATCAATAGAAATAAGTGACTCTCTAAAACTTCCGGGTTGTCTCTCTGGCAGCGCTTTCTTTAAAGCCATTAAGCTAGGCATAAAGTGCTCAAGTAATGGATCCACCCAGATCCCAAGGTATATCAAAGCCAATTTTAATTAACAATGATTTGTAATTTAGTAGTGAGCACAAAGTAACATATATCATGTAATGACGAAGTCTAGCTCTCTTTCTATGCATCGGCATGTCATAAAAGAACAATTCATGCACACCAAGTAAAAGCCAATGCATATTATAAGCAGTTTCTTGCAATTTTATCATATTGGAAACATAGAGAGGTGGAGATATAGTTCCTCTCTCATAATAATTGCAAGTAGGAGCAGCAAGCACATGCATATTATATCTATCAAAATCATCATGTGAAGTAGTAAAACGCAACCCACTAATATAATCCTTAATAAGCACAAACTTCTCTGATATAGTGTAGTTGGGAGAATTCAAAAAAGATAATAGGACTATCATGTGTGGGTGCAATAGCAACAATTTCATGTTTAACATAAGGAACTATAGCAAGTTCATCTCCATAAGCATAATTCATATTGGCATCTTGGCCACAATCATAGCAAGCATCATCAAAAAGGGATATTTCAAGAAAATCAACGGGATCATAACAATCATCATAGCAATCATCCTTCGGTAAGCACGAAGGGGAATTAAACAATGTATGAGTTGAAGAGTTACTCTCATTAGAAGGTGGGCACGGTCATCTAATCCGCTCTTCCTCCTTTTGTTCTTCGCTCTCCTCATCATCTTTTTCATCCAATGAGCTCACAGTTTCATCAATTTCTTCTTCCATAGCTTCCTGCAAAATATTAGTCTCTTCTTGGACAGCGGAGACTTCCTCAATAAATGCATCAATATCGGAATTGAATTCATAATTCTCATAGCAATATTGAAGTATATCAAAAATTTTAGGTCTATAAACTGAATCATCAAAATCTTCAAACTCTATAAACATAGATTCAATCTCATAAGCACCCATAAAAGCAACGAATTCTTCTATTTGTTCCATATCATAGTAATCATAGATACCATTAGCATAAGAAGCCAAGGTTTTATTATCATTAAATTTGCATGAAAAGGGAAGGTGTGGAGCCTTCATCCTAGAACAACAAGTATAATCATGTCTCAAGCATAGATACTGAGCATACCAACGCAACATATAAATTTGATCCCATGATAGTTTCCCTTTTCATGTCAAGCGATAATCCCTAAAGTATTCACGTTGATCCAACATGTCTCCCATAACATAATTGAATGGGGTTTTCTCAGGATGATGAAAGTAGTACATAATTTCTTTCACATAACGAGCATCGAGGGTTTTAGGAGGTTCCCATCTCCATGAGTAGCAAGTACACCTAATTTTTTTTGGTATTTTGTGTTCCATATCCATAACCAAAGATAGAGAACAACTTAGAACAACAAATAAAAATTACTTAGTGATAAAGCAAACAAGCACACACGAGAATATTCACCCCACGCTATGACTCCCTGGCAACGGCGCCAGAAAAAGGTCTTGATAACCCACAAGTGTAGGGGATAATTGTAGCCTCTTTTGATAAGTAAGAGCGTCGAACCCAACGAGGAGCTAAAGGTAGAACAAATATTCTCTCAAGTCCTATCTGCCACTGATACGACTCTACGCACGCTTAGTGTTCGCTTAACCTAGAACAAGTATGAAACTAGAAGTACTTTCTAGGTGTTGTTGGATAGGTTTGCAAGATAATAAAGAGCATGTAAATAAAAAGTAGGGGCTGTTTAGATAAAGAAGCAATAAAGTAAGTATTAGTAGAGAGATTTTTCTCACGAGAAAGTTATTTGTCCCTAGGCAATCGATAACTTAGACCGGTAATCAGTATTGCAATTTTATTCAAGGGAGAGGCATAAGCTAACATACTTTATCTTCTTGGATCATATGCACTTATGATTGGAACTCTAGCAATCATCCACAACTACTAAAGATCATTAAGGTAAAACCCAACCATAGCATCAAAGTATCAAGTCCCCTTTATCCCATACACAAACAACCTTCTTACTCGGGTCTGTGCTTCTGTCACTCACGCCACTCACCACAAGCAAATCATGAACATATTGCAAACCCTACAGCGGGGATCCATCACGCTTGCGCGACACGGAGAGCACCATAGGACAACACCAATAATAAAACATGCAACTCAAATCAATCACGATCATCAATTAACCCATAGGACAAAACGGATCTACTCAAACATCATAGGATAGCCATACATCATTGGGAAATAATATATAGCGTTGAGCACCATGTTTAAGTAGAGATTACAGCGGGTAAGAGAGGGGTTACACCGCTGCATAGAGGGGGGAAGAGTTGGTGATGAAGGCGGTGAAGTTGTTGGTGAAGATCGCGTCGATGATGATGGCCCCCGGCGACGTTCCGGCGCCACCGGAAGCAAGGGGGAGAGAGCCCCCCTTCTTCTTCTTCTTCCTTGACCTTCTCCCTAGATGGGAGAATGGTTTCCTCTCTGGTCCTTGGCTCCCATGGCGTGGGAGGGGCCAGAGCCCCTCCAAGATTGGATCTATCTCTCTGTCTCTCTCTGTTTCTGCGTTCCCCGATTCTGCCCTGGCACCGTTTCTTTTATATCCGGAGATCCGTAACTCCGATTGGATTTAAACCTTCGCCAAGATTCCCCCCCCCCCAGAAAAAATTAGCTTTCTTGTGGCAAAAGAATAGCTGCAACCGCCTTACGAGGGGCCCACGAGGGTCAGGGGCGCGCCCAGGGGAGGCAGGCGCGCCCCCTGCCTCGTGGCCACCTCGGGCACCGTCTCACGTTGATTCTTCCTCCCATATTTCCCAAATATTCCAAAAATATTCTCCATCCGATTTTATCCCGTTTGGACTCCGTTTGATATGGGGTTTCTGCGAAACATAAAACATGCAACAAATAGGAACTGGCACTGAGCACTGGATCAATATGTTAGTCCCAAAAAATAGTATAAAAAGTTGCCAAAAGTATATGAAAGTTGTAAAATATTGGCATGGAACAATAAAAAATTATAGATATGACGGAGACGTATCAACTGGCAGGAGCCATATGGTTGTCGCTTTATTGTATGAAATGCAATCGCCATGTAATTGCTTTACTTTATCACTAAGCGGTAGCGATAGTCATAGAAGCAATAGTTGGGGAGACGACAATGATGCTTCGATGGAGATCAAGGTGTCAAGCCAGTGATGATGGTGATCATGACAGTGCTTTGGAGATGGAGATCAAAGGCACAAGATGATGATGGCCATATCATATCACTTATATTGATTGCATGTGATGTTTATCCTTTTGCATCTTATTTTGCTTAGTACGGTGGTAGCATTATAAGATGATCTCTCACTAAATTTCAAGGTACAAGTGTTCTCCCTGAGTATGCACCGTTGCAACAGTTCATCGTGCCGAGAGACCACTGATGTCTACTACACAACCTTCTTCTTGTAGACGTTGTTGGGCCTGCAAGTGCACAGGTTTGTAGGACAGTAGCAAATTTCCCTCAAGTGGATGACCTAAGGTTTATCAATCCGTGGGAGGTGTAGGATGAAGATGGTCTGTCTCAAGCAACCCTGCAAGAAAATAACAAAGAGTCTCTTATGTCCCCAACACACCCAATACAATGCAAATTGTATAGGTGCACTAGTTCAGCGAAGAGATGGTGATACAAGATGCATATCGTATAATCATGCCCACGGATACTTGAGGTGACAATGGAGTATCTAGGTGACATTAGGGTTTTGGTTGATTTGTGTCTTAAGGTGTTATTCTAGTACGAACTCTTTTATAAATTGATCCTAAAGAATAGCTTTGAGGTGGTTTCGTACCCTACCATAATCTCTATGTTTGTTCTCCGCTATTAGTGACTTTGGAGTGACTCTTTGTTGCATGTTGAGGGATTGTTATATGATCTATCTATGTTATTATTGTTGAGAGAACTTGCACTAGTGAAAGTATGAACCCTAGGCCTTGTTTCCTATCATTGCAATACCGTTTATGCTCACTTTTATCATTAGTTACCTTGCTGTTTTTACATTTTCAGATTACAAAAACCTATATCTACTATCCATATTGCACTTGTATCACCATCTCTTCGCCGAACTAGTGCACCTATACAATTTTCCATTGTATTGGGTGTGTTGGGGACACAAGAGACTCTTTGTTATTTGGTTGCAGGGTTGCTTGAGAGAGACCATCTTCATCCTACGCCTCCCATGGATTGATAAACCTTAGGTCATCCACTTGAGGGAAATTTGCTACTGTCCTACAAACCTGTGCACTTGCAGGCCCAACAACGTCTACAAGAAGAAGGTTGTGTTGTAGACATCAAGCTCTTTTCTGGCGCCGTTGCCGGGGAGGTTAGCACTTGAAGGTATATCTTTAGATCTTGCAATCGAATCTTTTTGTTTCTTGTTTTATCACTAGTTTAGTCTATAAAAGAAAACTACAAAAAAATGGAATTGAGTTTGTCTCATACACTTCGTCTTTTTAATATCTTTTGTGAGAATGATGGAAAGGAAATTGTGCTCAAATGCTAGAAGAAGAATGCATTAAAATGCTTGGTACTAGATCTTTGTATAAGGAGCATGATTGCAATGTTGTTAGTATGAATTCCTTGAATATCCATGATGCTAATGATATACAAAGCCACAAGCTTGGGGAAGCTATGTTTGATGAATATGATATATTTTGTCCCCCAAGCTTTGATGAGCAAATTTATTTTGATGATAGCATGCCTCCTATTTATGATGATTATATTGATGAAAGTGGGTTTGGAAGAGTGTCAACTTTAGAAAGTAGTGATCCCACTATTTTGGAGGATGTTGAATCTTATTGTGATGTACATGAAAGTGGATTTGGAAGAGTGTCAACTTTATTTAGTGATCATTCCACTATTTCGAAAGAGGTTCCAATTGATTATGAGAATAAAGTTCCTATTTATGATGATTATTGTGATGATATGTATACTATAAAGAACAATGATAACCATGAAACTTGTCATCATGATTTTAGTTTTCAATTGGATTGTGCCTCACATGATAATTATTTTGTTGAGTTTGCTCCAACTACTACTCATGAGAAGAAATTTGCTTATGTGGAGAGTAGTAAATTTTCTATGCTTGTAGATCATGAAAAGAATGCTTTAGGTGCTGGTTATATTGTTGAATTCATTCATGATGCTACTGAAAATTATTATGAGGGAGGAATATATGCTTGTAGGAAGTGCAATAATGTCAAGTTTCCTCTCTATGTGCTTCAAGTTTTGAACTTATGCTTGTTTTACCTTCCTATGCTAGTTGATTATTGTTCCCGTAAGTTATTTGCTCACAAAATCACTATGCATAGGAAGTCGGTTAGGCTTAAATGTGCTAGTCATATGCTTCATGATGCTCCCGTTATGTTTCAATGCTTATCTTTTATGTGAGCATCATTGTCATCATCATGCCTAGCTAGAAAGGCATTAAAGAAAAGCGCTTGTTGGGAGACAACCCAATTTTTATCCTTACTGTTTTTGTGTGTCCACATGATTATGCTACTGTAGTAATCATGTTTTATAGCTTTTGTTTCAATAAAGTGCTAAGTAAGACCTTTAGGATAGCTTATGGTGATAGTTGTGTTGATCCTGCTGAAAATCAGAAACTTTTGCACCCAGTAAATTAGTTTTGTTAATTCACATAAACGTGCTTCTGATCTGATTATTTTTGATCTGGATTGGTATACAAATTTCTCAGGACTTCCTAATTTGGTAGGATTTTTGAAGTTCCAGAAGTATACGTTTGATACAGATTACTACAGACTGTTCTGTTTTTGAAAGATTCTGTTTTCTATGTGTTGTTTGCTTATTTTGATGAATCTATGAGTAGTATCAAAGGGTATGAACCATAGAGAAGTTGGAATACAGTAGATATTACACCAACATGAATTTAGAATGAGTTCATTACAATACCTAAGTGGTTGTTTTATTTTTTTATACTAACGGAGCTTACGAGTTTTGTGTTGTGGAGTTTTCAAGTTTTGGGTAAATATTCGATGGACTATGGAATAAGGAGTGGCAAGAGCCTAAGCTTGGGGATTCCCAAGGCACCCCAAGGTAATATTCAAGGACAACCAAGAGCCTAAGCTTGGGGATGCCCCGGATGGCATCCCCACTTTCGTCTTCGTTCATCGGTAACTTTACTTGGAGGTATATTTTTATTCACCGCATGATATGTGTTTTGCTTGGAGCATCAATTTCTTTTGTTAGTATTTTCTTGCTGTTATTTAGATTAATGTTTTTCATCTTTAGTTTCAATAAAAAAAGTCAAGGATAGTGTAGCGACCCGACCTCAGATGGTCAAGTCTCTGTGCTTAGGTGTCATCCCTGGATCAGTAATGCTGACACCACACAGTACTTCGGAGGATTTATAACAGAGTAGCAATCACACACTTATTACATCGAATGTCTCAAAAGAGAACTTATTACAATAATATGGCTTAAGGCCATCTAATGCGATAACAGCGGAAGGCTTGGAAGATAAAGTGAGTCCATCAACTCCAACGGCATAACTGAGCTGCACGGAAACGACCTACGAACCTTACTCCTCGTCTGAAAAGTCTGCAACATAATACGTTGCAGCCCGAGAACAGGTCAGCACATGGAATATGCTGGCAATGTAACACAGAAGAGCAATAACAGAATAATGCTACTACTACATGCATATTTGGCTGGTGGAAAGCTCTATGGTTACAGTTTTTGCGAAAAGCCAATTTTTCCCTACTACAAAGGAATCAGTTTTAATTTAACTATCATGGTAGTTGAAACATCATTTGAGAAGGTACACCCCAACTCAATGATCCCAATTAAAAGTAATTTAACAACCCAAGCAAAATTGATTTTAGAGTGTTGAGATACATGCGAATACTCAAGTACTAGATAATCAGAATTGTCCATAACCGGGGACACGGCTAACCATGATTAGATTGTACACTCTGCAGAGGTTTGCGCACTTTTCCCCGCAAGACTCGATCGCCTCCGTTGATTCTCGCACTGCATGGTGTTTGAGAGACGGATGACCGAGACACAGTCTTTCAGAAGCATTAACTCTCTACTCCGGGCAGACCATACCAAACCTACAAACCCACTACCTGCTGATCCACCTCTTCAAGAGCTTCATGCAACTTACTCAAACTATACTAGAGCCCATAATAGCTTGCGGCTGCACACGGAAGTTTCTAGCATGAATAGACTCAGTTCCCTTTGAGCCTGGGTGGCATTCCATAGGAGAATCACACGGTAACCCCGGGATTTCCAAAAATAAAATAGGCAATCACTAGTAACCCCAGGTGCCTCAATCCACCCAGATGTGTATTAAAGTTGCCACCTTAAGTAAACCATTAATTAACAATCTCACATCTGTCATGGATATCACTCAAACCCAATCCACGTCTACGAGCATAGCATGGCAATACAAGCATAACGTAGAAGTAACTCCCAAGGGTTTGATAATAAACAGCGCAATAGGTTCTACCTCAGCAACTACTTCCCAACCCACAAGTTAAAGACATCCTAGTCATGCAATGTTTGAGGGTTGAAACTAATGCATAAAAACTGGGTATGAAAAGAGTATGATCAATGTGTTACTTGCCTTGCTGACGATCCGGGTATCCTAGAGACTCGTAGTAACACGCTTCGCACTCCGGGAATTCTAGCGCAAGCAAACAATAACATACATAAGCAACAATCAAAGATGCACAAGTAGAACTCCAGATAAAAGAGTCTGACCGGAGAGTTCAACTTAAGAACTCCGGTTTTGCAAGAAGAATCAATCAAACGAAGCAACGAAACTCAAACGGCAAAAGAAACAACGTCGTTTTACTAATCTGGATCTAAGCCAAATTTTACAGAAGAAAAATCTTGTTTGAGTTGATTATTCGGAAAGAGGGTTTCGAGACGAAACTCCAAGCGCTTGAATCGCCTGATTCCGATAAACGAGAGAAAAGATAAACAGGTTTGAAAAACAGATCAGAAATCGCGATCAGAATAATCGCGGAATAAAACCGATAAAAAGAAAAATGTCGAACTGCTAAACGGACGGACGTTCGTTAGCAGAAACTAAACAGAGAACGCGTTCGTTAAAACGAACGGGCGAACGAACGTTCGTTAAGTAAATAAATCAAAAAAAAATAAACCGATCTAAAAAAACGATCTAGGGTTTTCGAAAAAAAAACCGAGGGTTTATTTAAGAAAACTGGCGGCGGGGTTCGGGTACCTCCGACGACTCGTCCGGCGGGGCGGCGGCTCC
>NC_041383.1:268997845-269006002 GCF_002162155.2 Triticum dicoccoides | reverse complement strand
GCTGCGGTGGTGATGGTGGCGATGTGGCGGCGGGGGCGGCGGCTTTATAGGGGGCGGGGCGGGGCTGGCTTGGGCGAGGGGGCGCCCGGGGTGGAGTCCGGCTCGGACCCGCCCTCGGCGTCCGTGCCGCGCACGACGCGCGTGCGGGGAAGGCGGCGGCGGCTGGCTGGGCCTTCGGCCCAGTCGGGCGCGAGGGTTTTTTTTAAACATTCCGCCGAAAGAAAAATTCCTAGAAAAATAAATAAAAATCTAAAAATTCCAAAACAAGTTTTCTCAGTCTAAAAAAATATTTAGAACAAGATGAACTTTTCTTGGCCCCTAAAATGCAATTTTAAAATATGCAACATTTTTCTAGGAGCAAATAAAATCCCGAAATAAATTCAAATAAAATCCCAAAATGATTTTAACATTTTTCCTCCGATATTTCAATTATTTTGGAGAAGTCATATTATCTCCTCTCATTTATTATTTTAAAATGAAATATTTTCCGGAGAGAAAATAATTAAAATCAAATCCTCGTCTTCACTATTTGATAAAATTTCAAATATGAAAATTAGAAAATCCCCAACTCTCTCCGAAGGTCCTTGAGTTGCTTAGGATTTCGAGGATTGCAAATGAAAAAGCAATAAAATATGATATGCATGTATGACCTATGTATAACATGCCGAATTGGAAATTTGGGATGTTACAAAACCTACCCCCTTAAGATGAATCTCGCCCTCGAGATTCGGGTTGGCTAGAAAATAGGTGCGGATGGTCCTTGCGAATATCTTCCTCTTGTTCCCAGGTGGCTTCCTCCTCAGAATGATGACTCCACTGAACCTTGCAAAATTTGATCACCTTGTTGCGAGTGACTCGGCTATCAAACTCAAGAATCTTAACTGGCTTCTCCTCATAGGTCAGGTTATTATCCAGTCGAATCGCCTCCAACGGTACTGTATCATTCAATGGTATATCGGCCATCTCAGCATGCCACTTCTTTAGCTGTGATATGTGAAACACATCGTGAACTCCTGACAATCCTTCTGGTAACTCCAGCTTGTAGGCAACTTCTCCCATCCGTTCCAAAATACGATACGGTCCTACGAATCTCGGGGCTAATTTTCCCTTAACTCCAAATCGTTTTACTCCCCTCAAGGGTGATACTCGTAGATAGGCTCTATCTCCAACTTCATAAGTTACTTCCTTGCGTTTTGAGTCTGCGTAACTCTTCTGTCTGGACTGAGCAACCTTTAGTCTGTCTCGGATCAGTTTGACTTTCTCCTCTGATTCTTTGATCAAATCTGGTCCAAACAACTGACGATCTCCTACCTCGTCCCACATCAATGGTGTTCTACACCTGCGTCCATACAGAGCTTCGAATGGTGCCATCTTCAAACTGGCCTGGTAACTGTTGTTATAAGAAAACTCTGCGTACGGCAAATTGTCATCCCAACTAGATCCATAATCTAGCGCGCAGGCTCTTAGCATATCCTCCAGAATCTGATTGACTCTCTCTGTCTGTCCATCGGTCTGCGGGTGAAAAGTTGTAGTGAACTCCAATCGGGTTCCCAAAGTCTGGTGTAACTGATGCCAAAACTTTGAAGTAAACCGAGTCCCTCTATCTGATATGATGCTCCTCGGAACTCCATGTAAACATACGATCCTGGTCATATATATCTTGGCCAACTTTGCACTGGTATATGTTGTTTTCACCGGGATGAAATGAGCTACCTTAGTCAATCGATCCACAACTACCCATATAGAATCATATCCTGTCTTGGTTCTGGGTAATCCGGTAATAAAGTCCATACCAAGTTTATCCCACTTCCATTCGGGTATTGGCATAGGCTGTAACAGTCCTGCTGGCTTCTGATGTTCTGCCTTCACCTTCTGACATACATCACATACGGCTACATACTCGGCAATATCCTTCTTCATTCCAGTCCACCAGAAACGTTCCTTCAAGTCCAGATACATCTTGGTGTTTCCAGGGTGAATCGAGTATGGTGAGTCATGGGCCTCGTGAAGTATCAACTTCCTGATCTCCGAATTGTTGGGCACATAAATTCGGTCCTCAAACCATAAGGTATCGTGCTCATCTTCGCGAAAACCTTTGGCTTTACCTTCGCCCATCCTCTCTCTTATCTCAGCAATCTCTTTGTCTTCCTTCTGAGCTTCTCGAATCTTGTCCAACAGTGTTGACTGAACTTCCATTGTTGCAAGAAAACCTCTTGGAACAATCTCCAATCGTAGTTCCATGATCTCTGCAGCTAATTCTTTTGGCATTCCATTGCTCACAAGAACATTAGCATAACTCTTCCGGCTCAAGGCATCTGCTACGACATTGGCTTTTCCTGGATGGTAGTGTAGCTTCATGTTGTAATCCTTTATAAGTTCCAACCATCTCCTCTGCCTGAGGTTCAACTCCTTCTGTGTGAAAATGTACTTCAAGCTCTTATGATCCGTGTACACATCACAACGGTTTCCAATAAGATAATGTCTCCAGGTTTTTAGTGCATGCACCACGGCTGCTAACTCCAAATCATGCGTGGCATAGTTCAACTCGTGTGGCTTCAGTTGTCGTGAGGCATACGAAACAACTTTTCCTTCTTGCATAAGCACACATCCAAGTCCCAAGCGAGAGGCATCACAATACACTTGAAACTCCTTATGTATATCTGGCAAAGTTAGCACTGGGGCTGTAGTCAATCGTTCCTTCAACTCTTGAAAACTTGTCTCGCACTCCTCCGTCCATTTGAACTTAGTATCCTTCTTCAGCAATTCAGTCATTGGTTTAGCAATTTTGGAAAAATTCTCAATGAATCTCCGATAATATCCTGCTAGTCCAAGAAAACTGCGGATCTCGCCAACTGAAGTGGGTGCCAACCATTCAGTGACCGACTGAACCTTACTGGGATCTACTGCTATACCTTCTCCTGATATAACATGCCCAAGAAATCCAACTTCTTTCAACCAAAATTCGCACTTGCTAAATTTGGCATATAACTGATGTTCCCTGAGTTTCTCGAGAACCAAACGCAAGTGTTCCGCGTGCTCTTCTTCATTCTTCGAGTATATCATAATGTCATCAATGAATACCACAACAAACTTGTCCAAATACTCCATGAATACCTTGTTCATCATACTCATGAAATAGGCAGGGGCGTTAGTCAGTCCAAATGACATGACCGTATACTCGTATAATCCATACCGAGTGGTAAATGCTGTATTGGGTATATCCTTCTCTCGGATCTTCAACTGATGGTATCCTGATCGTAGATCAATCTTCGAAAACACCTTAGCTCCTTGTAACTGATCAAACAGATCATTGATCACTCGTAAGGGATACTTGTTCTTTATTGTTACTTCATTTAGAGCTCGGTAGTCAACAATCATCCTTAGGGATTTATCCTTCTTCTCCACCAAAAGTACTGGGGCTCCCCAAGGTGACGAGCTTCTATGAATGTAACCTTTCTCCAACAACTCCTTAATCTGTTTCTTAATTTCCTCCAGATCATTTGCTGGCATCCGATAGTGTCTCTTGGATATCGGTCCTGTTCCTGGCAATAGCTCTATCAAGAACTCGATGTCTCTATCCGGTGGCATACCTGGTAACTCTTCGGGGAAAACATCTGGAAAATCCTTTACTACAGGTACTTCCTCCTGTACAACTCCCTGAGGGTGTTTACTTGGCTCCTCCTAGGCACATGCCTAGATACATACTTAATCCTTGTTCCCTCCGGGGTGGTAAGATAAATCGACTTACTAGCACAGTCAATACTTCCTTCATACTTTGACATCCAGTCCATACCTAATATGACATCCAATCCTTGTGACTCCAAGATAATTAGGTCAGACGGAAATACATGCGTGCCAATGATTAGGGGTATCTGGGTGCACCATCTGCTAGCCATGTACTCTGATCCCGGCGAGCTCACTAAGAGGGGTGTCCTAAGGGTTTGGGTTGGCAACTTAAACTTTTCCACAAATCCCCTTGATATGTATGAATGCGATGCACCAGCATCGAAAAGAACAATAGCGGTAAATGACTGAACCAAAAACTTACCTATTACCGCGTCCGGCTGCTCTTCAACCTCCTCCATGTTAACGTGGTTCACTTGACCTTTGTTGAATGGATTGGGCTTCTTCCCTGCGCTCCCGTTTCCATTCCCGTTCTTTCCTTCAGAGCAGTCATTGGCGTAGTGCCCTGTCTTCCCGCACTTGTAGCAAACGACTTGGCTTAAGTCCCTCTTTGCGGGTGTGGATGGGTTAGAGCGGTTCTGATTATTGTTGGCTCCATTCCCATTCCCGTTCTTCGCACCATTATGGTTATGCGATCCTCCTCCAGCATGATTATGTCCTCCATGGTTATGAACAAGTCCTCCTGAGTTCGGAGTCAAACGGGGCTTCTGGTGAGCTCCTGAATTGTATTTTCCTTCTCCATACTTCCTCTTATGATTATCAATCTGCTGCTGCTTCCCTTCAATCATCAGGGCCTTGTCTACCAACTCCTGGTAGTTGTTGAAGGTTGCTACCATCAACTGCATACTCATCTCATCATTCAGCCCTTCCATAAACTTCTCCTGCTTCGCGGCATCTGTGGCCACATCATCAGGGGCATAACGTGACAACTTGCTAAACTCATCCACGTACTGACCAACAGTACGATTCCCCTGGCGTAGGTTGCGAAACTCACGCTTCTTCATCTGCATAGCTCCAGTCGAGACATGGGCAGTGCGAAAAGCCTGCTGAAACTGAGCCCATGTGACAGTGTCGATAGGATAGGTGGCTGTGAAATTCTCCCACCATGCTGCTGCAGGTCCATCCAGTTGGTGTGCGGCAAAACGCACCTTCTCAGCATCTGTGCATCCAGCGGTGGTTAACTCCCTTCCAATACGACGTAGCCAATCATCTGCAACTATTGGCTCGATGCTACTGGAGAACACCGGCGGCTGTAACCTTAAGAAACGGGCGAGGTTATCCACTGGCGGCGGGTTGTTGTTGTTGGCATTGTTGTTATTGGCATTGCCCTGGTTCTGAACTAACAACTGCATCAGGGCATTCTGCTGCTGAATCAACTGGGTGATCTCCGGTGGGAAAACAAACTCGGGGTCTCTCCTTGGAGGCATCTGATGGGTTTAGATGGAAGAGATTTAGAATAGAAAAAGATCTAGGGGAAACACTACCCATATGTATATGAGGCAAACACAAGCATTCATTCAATCAATCAAGCAAGGGCATACAAAGCGGTCTAGGACTATCGCAGAAGTGCTCACTACTACTAGTTACATGGGGGAATACTAGTATCATATGGTGGTCATCTAAAAATTTTGATCGGTGGAAGACTCCATGATGTCTGCTCTAGCTTCATCTTCGTAGTCATCATCACTTGAATCTGAATCTGTGTCGTCGATGATGATGTAGTTGTCCGGGTGAATGGGGTCTTCTTTCGGAACTGGTCCTCCCATGAAAATTTCGATCTTCTCGACTAGGTCATCATTCTTCTCCAATAGCGTCTTGATTTCCTCCTCATATCCATCGCGTGTGAACTTAAGTTCTTCCTCCAGCTCGATGATCCCGGTATTCGCTTTCTTCAACTCGTTCATGTCTGCGCACATCTGGTTCTCCTGACATCGAATGTGCTGGTTTTGCTCCTGGATAAAGGCTGCGACAGATCTATCCTTCCTGGTGCTGATCATCTCCCATTGTTTATCTCAGCGCCCACATATTTGATAGGTGGTATCCTCTAGTTCTTTGTTGTAGATTTCTCCAATGCGTCCCATGGTAATATGAGCTGCCATACTCTTGCCAAGGCTCCAGGTGGGTGCTTCGAAAGAAAACTCTATAGGTTTGGAATTTGGCGAGAACGTCCTTCCTGGAACTCGTACTTGAATCATCCAGCGCTCTTCTTCCGGTAGGGTGGCGTTGTTCGTCCCGGTGAAGCTTGGTATTCCAATATTCAAGTACCTAGTGACTTCCCTCAAGTGGCGTCCAAAAGGTGTGTCTTCATCTGGTTGTGCAAACTTGGTCTTCATCTCCTTCATCCTAAAGGGTGGAAAGAGAAGAGGAGTCAGAAATGAGAAGAGAGTGTGATCTATGGTTTATCTTAGTGGTCGTGTCCTACACTCAGCGTGTGCTCTGATACCATCTTGTAGCGACCCGACCTCAGATGGTCAAGTCTCTGTGCTCAGGTGTCATCCCTGGATCAATAATGCTGACACCACACAGTACTTCAGAGGATTTATAACAGAGTAGCAATCACACACTTATTACATCGAATGTCTCAAAAGAGAACTTATTACAATAATATGGCTTAAGGCCATCTAATGCGATAACAGCGGAAGGCTTGGAAGATAAAGTGAGTCCATCAACTCCAACGACATAACTGAGCTGCACGGCAACGACCTACGAACCTTACTCCTCGTCTGAAAAGTCTGCAACATAATACGTTGCAGCCCGAGAATGGGTCAGCACATGGAATATGCTGGCAATGTAACACAGAAGAGCAATAACAGAATAATGCTACTACTACATGCATATTTGGCTGGTGGAAAGCTCTACGGTTACTGTTTTTGCGAAAAGCCAATTTTTCCCTACTACAAAGGAATCAGTTTTAATTTAACTATCGTGGTAGTTGAAACATCATTTGAGAAGGTACACCCCAACTCAATGATCCCAATTAAAAGTAATTTAACAACCCAAGCAAAATTGATTTTAGAGTGTTGAGATACATGCGAATACTCAAGTACTAGATACACAGAATTGTCCATAACCGGGGACACGGCTAACCATGATTAGATTGTACACTCTGCAGAGGTTTGCGCACTTTTCCCTGCAAGACTCGATCGCCTCCGTTGATTCTCGCACTGCATGGTGTTTGAGAGACGGATGACCGAGACACAGTCTTTCAGAAGCATTAACTCTCTACTCCGGGCAGACCATACCAAACCTACAAACCCACTACCTGCTGATCCACCTCTTCAAGAGCTTCACGCAACTTACTCAAACTATGCTAGAGCCTATAATAGCTTGCGGCTGCACACGGAAGTTTCTAGCATGAATAGACTCAGTTCCCTTTGAGCCTGGGTGGCGGTCCATAGGAGAATCACACGGTAACCCCGGGATTTCCAAAAATAAAATAGGCAATCACTGGTAACCCCAGGTGCCTCAATCCACCCAGATGTGTATTAAAGTTGCCACCTTAAGTAAACCATTAATTAACAATCTCACATCTGTCATGGATATCACTCAAACCCAATCCACGTCTACGAGCATAGCATGGCAATATAAGCATAACGTAGAAGTAACTCCCAAGGGTTTGATAATAAACAGGGCAATAGGTTCTACCTCAGCAACTACTTCCCAACCCACAAGTTAAAGACATCCTGGTCATGCAATGTTTGAGGGTTGAAACTAATGCATAAAAATTGGGTATGAAAAAAGTATGATCAATGTGTTACTTGCCTTGCTGACGATCCGGGTATCCTAGAGACTCGTAGTAACACGCTTCGCACTCCGGGAATTCTAGCGCAAGCAAACAATAACATACATAAGCAACAATCAAAGATGCACAAGTAGAACTCCAGATAAAAGAGTCTGATCGGAGAGTTCAACTTAAGAACTCCGGTTTTGCAAGAAGAATCAATCAAATGAAGCAACGAAACTCAAACGGCAAAAGAAACAACATCGTTTTACTAATCTGGATCTAAGCCAAATTTTACAGAAGAAAAATCTTGTTTGAGTTGATTACTTGGAAAGAGGGTTTCGAGACGAAACTCCAGGCGCTTGAATCGCCTGATTCCGATAAACGAGCGAAAAGATAAACAGGTTTGAAAAACAGATCAGAAATCGCGATCAAAATAATCGCGGAATAAAACCGATAAAAAGAAAAACGTCGAACTGCTAAACGGACGAATGTTCGTTAGTAGAAACTAAACAGAGAACGCGTTCGTTAAAATGAACGGGCGAACGAACGTTCGTTAAGTAAATAAATCAAAAAAAATAAACCGATCTAAAAAAACGATCTAGGGTTTTCGAAAAAAAAACCGAGGGTTTATTTAAGAAAACCGGCGGCGGGGTTCGCGTACCTCCTGCGACTTGTCCGGCGGGGCGGCGGCTCCGGCGGGGCTTCGGCGGCGGCGGCGGGCTGCGGGGCTGCGGCGGGAGGCGGCGGCG
>NC_041383.1:268983698-268997494 GCF_002162155.2 Triticum dicoccoides | reverse complement strand
AGGGGGCGCCCGGGATGGAGTCCGGCTCGGACCCGCCCTCGGCGTCCGTGCCGCGCACGGCGCGTGCGCGGGGAAGGCGGCGGCGGCTGGCTGGGCCTTCGGCCCAGTCGGGCGCGAGGTTTTTTTTTTAAAAACATTCCGCCGAAAGAAAAATTCCTAGAAAAATAAATAAAAATCTAAAAATTCCAAAACAAGTTTTCTCGGTCTAAATAAAATATTTAGAACAAGATGAACTTTTCTTGGCCCCTAAAATGCAATTTTAAAATATGCAACATTTTTCTAGGAGCAAATAAAATCCCGAAATAAATTCAAATAAAATCCCAAAATGATTTTAACATTTTTCCTCCGATATTTCAATTATTTTGGAGAAGTCATATTATCTCCCCTCATTTATTATTTTAAAATGAAATATTTTCCGGAGAGAAAATAATTAAAATCAAATCCTCGTCTTCACTATTTGATAAAATTTCAAATATGAAAATTAGAAAATCCCCAACTCTCTCCGAAGGTCCTTGAGTTGCTTAGGATTTTGAGGATTGCAAATGAAAAAGCAATAAAATATGATATGCATGTATGACCTATGTATAACATGCCAAATTGGAAATTTGGGATTTTACAGATAGGCTTTGCCATGCTTATTTTGCTAGTATACATGTTGCTGTTTGAAAACAGAAAGTTTACCGCTGTTGCAAAAATTCCCTAGAAAAGTCAGAGAATGGTATAATGTTGAAACTTTTTTCATATTGAGATCTGATAAATTTACTACAGTGGGAATTTTATTTCATAATTTTTCGAGTTAGGGAAGTATGATGAATCTTGCATTCTTTACAGACTATACTGTTTTGACAGATTGCTGTTATGTTTGCATTGTTTGAATATGTTTGCTTGTTTAATGATTCTATTTGAAGATAGGAGTATTAAATATGCAGAGGCATTTAGTATTCAATGTTGAATAATAATTTTAGTGATTTGTTGCAGTAGGAATTGATAAGGTTTTGCATTGGTTTATACTAACCTATCTCACGAGTTCGTGTTGAGTTTGTTGTGGATGAAGCCCTTAATAAAAAAGAGAAACCATGATATGAGAGGAATTAAGGAGACACAAAAGTTCAAGCTTGGGGATGCCCAAGGCACCCCAAGATAATATTTCAAGAAGTCTCAAGCATCTAAGCTTGGGGATGCCCCGGTAGGCATCCCACCTTTGTTCTTCAACAACTATCGGTTAGTATCGGTTGGGCCTAAGTTTTTGCTTCTTCACATGAGTTGTGCTATCCTTGCATTGTCATTTTATTTTGTTTTGCTTGCTGTTTGAATACAATACCAAGATCTGAAATTCCTTAATGTTAGAGAGTCTTCACATAGTTGCACAATTATTCGACTACTCATTGATCTTCACTTATATCTTTCGGAGTAGTTTGTCATTTGCTCTAGTGCATCATTTATATCTTTTAGAGCACGGCGGTGGTTATATTTTGTAGAAATTGCTAGTCTCTCATTCTTCACTTATATTATTTTGAGAGTCTTTTAGAACAGAATGGTATTTGCTATGGTTATAAATTTGCTCCTAGAATGGTAGGCATCCAAGTTGGGTATAATAAAAAATATCATAGGAAGTGAATTGGATGCTATGATCAACTTGATACTTGATAATTGTTTTGAGATATGGAGGTAGTGATATTAAAGTCATGATAGTTGGGTGATTATGAATTTAAATAATGATTGTGTTGAAGTTAGCAAGTCCCGTAGCTCGCACGTATGGTTAAAGTTGTGTAACAAATTTGAAACATGAAGTGTACCTGGCTTGTGCATCCTTATGAGTGGCGGTCGGGGACGAGCGATGGTCTTTTCCTACCAATCTATCCCCCTAGGAGCATGCACGTTGTACTTGATTTTTTATGACTTCTAAATTTTTGCAATAAGTATATGAGTTCTTTTGACTAATGTTGAGTCCATGGATTATACACACTTTTACCTTTCCACCTTTGCTAGCCTCTTCGGTACCGTGCATTGCCCTTTCTCACCTTGAGAGTTGGTGCAAACTTCACCGGTGCATCCAAACCCCGTGATACGATACGCTCTATCACACATAAACCTCCCTATATCTTCCTCAAAACAGCCACCATACCTACCTATTATGGCATTTCCATAGCCATTCCGAGATATATTGCCATGCAACTTTCCACCGTTCCGTTCATCATCATAATGACATACTTTATTTTTGTCATATTTCCATTGCGTGATCATGTAGTTGACATCGTATTTGTGGCAAAGCCACCAAGCATTATTTTTCATACATGTCACTCTTGATTCATTGCACCATCCCGGTAGACCACCGGAGGCATTCATATAGAGTCATATCTTGTTCTAGTTTCGAGTTGTTATCCTTATGTTGTAATCAATAGAAGTGTGATGATCATCATTATTAGAGCATTGCCCAAAGAAAGAAAAAGAAAGAAAAAGAAAAGAAAAGAAAAAAGAAAATAAATAAAAAGGGCAATGTTACTATCTCTTCTTTCCACACTTGTGCTTCAAAGTAGCACCTTGTTCTTCATGTAGTGAGTCTCATATATTGTGCTTCAAAGTAGCACCACCTTTTTCATATAGTGAGTCTCATAAGTTGTCTTTTTCATGCTAGTGGGAATTTTCATTATAGAACTTGGCTTGTATATTCCTACAATGGGCTTCCTCAAATGCCCTAGGTCTTCGTGAGCAAGCAAGTTGGATGCACACCCACTAGTTTTCTTTTGTTGAGCATTCATTTATAGCTCTTGTGCATCTGTTGCATGGCAATCCCTACTCCTCATGTTGACATCAATTGATGGGCATCTCCATAGCCCGTTGATTATCCTCGCCAATGTGAGACTTTCTCCTTTTTGTCTTCTCCACACAATCCCTATCATCATATTCTATTCCACCAATAGTGCTATATCCATGGCTCACGCTCATGTATTGCATGAAGGTTGAAAAAGTTTGAGATTATTTAAGTATGAAACAATTGCTTGGCTTGTCATCGGGGGTATAGAAGTTGGGAACATCTTTGTGTGACGAAAATGAAGCATAGCCTAACTATATGATTTTGTAGGGATGAGCTTTCTTTTGCCATGTTATTTTGAGAAGACATGATTACTTTGATTAGTATGCTTGAAGTGTTACTATTTCTTTCATCAATATGAACTTTTATTTTGAGTCATTTGGATCTGAACATTCATGCCACAATAAAGAAAATTACATTATAAATTATGCTAGGTAGCATTCCACATCAAAAATTCTGTTTTTATCATTTACCTACTCAAGGACGAGCAGGAATTAAGCTTGGGGATGCTTGATACGTCTCCAACGTATCTATAATTTTTGATTGTTCCATGCTATTATATTACCTCTTTTGGATGTTTATGGGCTTTATTTTACATATTTATATCATTTTTGGGACTAACCTACTAACCGGAGGCCCAACCCATATTGCTGTTTTATTGCATGTTTCAGTATTTCGAAGAAAAGGAATATCAAACGGAGTCCAAACAGAATGAAACCATCGGCATCGTGATTTTTTGGAAGAATATCATCCCGGAGGCTTGGAGATCAAGTCAGAAGACCCTCGAGGAGCCCAGGAGATAGGGGGGCGCCCCCTATAGGGCACAGCCCCCTGTCTCGTGGACCCCTCGAGCACCCCCCGACCGACTTCTTTCGCCTATATAACCCTACGTACCCTAAAACCATCGAATATCAAGATAGATCAGGAGTTCCGCCGCCGCAAGCCTCTGTAGCCACCAAAAACCTCTCGAGAGCCCGTTCCGGCACCCTGCCAGAGGGGGAACCCATCACTGGTGGCCATCTTCATCATCACGACGCTCTCCATGACAAGGAGGGAGTAGTTCACCCTCGGGGCTGAGGGTATGTACCAGTAGCTATGTGTTTGATCTCTCTCTCTCTCTCTCTCTCTCTCGTGTTCTCTCTCGTGTTCCCTCTATGGCACGATTTTGATGTATCCCGAGCTTTGCTATTGTAGTTGGATCTTATGATGTTTCTCCCCCTCTACTCTCTTGTGATGAATTGAGTTTCCCCTTTGAAGTTATCTTATTGGATTGAGTCTTTTATGAGAACACTTGATGTATGTCTTGCCGTGCTTATCTGTGGTGACAATGGGATATCACGTGCCTCTTGATGTATGTTTTGGTAACCAACTTGCGGGTTCCGCCCATGAACCTATGCATAGGGGTTGGCACACATTCTTGACTCTCCGGTAGAAACTTTGGGGCACTCTTTGAAGTACTTTGTGTTGGTTGGATGAATCTGAGATTGTGTGATGCATATCGTATAATCATGCCCACGGATACTTGAGGTGACAATGGAGTATCTAGGTGACATTAGGGCTTTGGTTGATTTGTGTCTTAAGGTGTTATTCTAGTACGAACTCTTTTATAGATTGATCCGAAAGAATAGCTTTGAGGTGGTTTCGTACCCTGCCATAATCTCTATGTTTGTTCTCCGCTATTAGTGTCTTTGGAGTGACTCTTTGTTACATGTTGAGGGATTGTTTTATGATCTATCTATGTTATTATTGTTGAGAGAACTTGCACTAGTGAAAGTATGAACCCTAGGCCTTGTTTCCTATCATTGTAATACCGTTTACGCTCACTTTTATCATTAGTTACCTTGCTATTTTTATATTTTTAGATTACAAAAACTATATCTACTATCCATAACAATCTCAGATTCATCCAACCAACACAAAGTACTTCAAAGAGTGCCCCAAAGTTTCTACCGGAGAGTCAAGAACGTGTGCCAATCCCTATGCATAGGCTCATGGGCGGAACCCGCAAGTTGGTTACCAAAACATACATCAAGAGGCACGTGATATCCCATTGTCACCACAGATAAGCACGGCAAGACATACATCAAGTGTTCTGATAAACGACTCAATCCAATAAGATAACTTCAAAGGAGAAACTCAATTCATCACAAGAGATTAGAGGGGGAGAAACATCATAAGATCCAAGTACAATAGCAAAGCTCGGGATACATCAAAATTGTGCCATAGAGGGAACACGAGAGAGAGAGAGAGATCAAACACATAGCTACTGGTACATACCCTCAGCCCCGAGGGTGAACTACTCCCTCCTCGTCATGGAGAGCACCGAGATGATGAAGATGGCCACCAGTGATGGGTTCCCCCTCCGGCAGGGTGCCGGAACAGGCTCCCGAGAGGTTTTTGGTGGCTACAGAGGCTTGCGGCGGTGGAACTCCCGATCTATCTTGATATTCGATGGTTTTAGGGTATGTAGGGTTATATAGGCAAAAGAAGTCGGTCAGGGGGTGCTCGAGGGGTCCACGAGACAGGGGGCTGCACCCTGTAGGGGGGGCGCGCCCCCTATCTCCTGGGCTCCTCGAGGGTCTTCTGACTTGATCTCCAAGCCTCCAGGATGATATTCTTCCAAAAAATCACGATGCCGAAGGTTTCATTCCGTTTGGACTCTGTTTGATATTCCTTTTCTTCGAAATACTGAAACAGGCAATAAAACAACAATATGGGTTGGGCCTCCGGTTAGTAGGTTAGTCCCAAAAATGATATAAATATGTAAAATAAAGCCCATAAACATGCAAAAGGGTTAATATAATAGCATGGAACAATAAAAAATTATAGATACGTTGGAGACGTATCAACCACGTGATGATTAGGTGTGATAAGCTCTACGTTCACATACAACGTGTGCAAGCCAGTTTTGCACACGCAGAATACTCGGGTTAAACTTGACGAGCCTAGCATATGTATATATGGCCTCGGAACACTGAGACTGAAAGGTCGAGCGTGAATCATATAGTAGATATGATCAACATAGTGATGTTCACCATTGAAAACTACTCCATCTCACATGATGATCGGACATGGTTTAGTTGATATGGATCACGTGATCACTTAGATGATTAGAGGGATGTCTATCTAAGTGGGAGTTCTTAAGTAATATTATTAGTTGAACTTTAATTTATCATGAACTTAGTACCTGATAGTATTTTGCATGTCTATGTTGTTGTAGATAAATGGCCCGTGCTACTGTTCCGTTGAACTTTAATGCGTTCCTAGAGAATGCTAAGTTGAAAGATGATGGTAGCAACTACATGGACTGGGTCCGTAACTTAAGGATCACTGATACGCGTCGGTCCTAAACAAACGGTTTTTAACCCCTTTCCGCGACGACATTTGGAACCGTCGCCAAGTGAGTGTGTGCGATAGGGTGTCCTTCCCACATGACCCAGAAATCATCAGGGATAGGCCCTCGTGGGAACCAGGCTGGGCCGTGTGCGATCGGGCAAGGCATCAAAACCCAACCATTTCCATAGGTATGTACATCCCACACGGTAATCCAAGAAAATCATTTCCGTAGGTATGTACATCCCACACGGTGAATCCCAGAAAAACATTTCCGTTCGTATGTATATCACATACAGTCAATCCAAGGAATACGTTTCCGTTCTTATGTACATCCCACATAGTTAATCCAAGGAAAACGTTTCCGTTCGGATGTACATCCCACACAGTTTTATGTATACGCTCATGCACAACATAATGGTTCAAAAACGAATCCATAAATAAAATTGCCAGTACAATATGTTCAGTAATTACAGGATTAGGCAACAATTAACTATGATGAACCACAGTATTTAAAGGCGGTAAAGGTGAAGAGACAAGTGTAAATCATTGTGACTGCCGACGGTGTTGAAGAAGCGGAATGCCCATAATGTGCCTTCCTGCATGCCATAGGCACGAACCACTTTTGTCCAACCCCTAGTGACGATCGCCCGCCCATCCTTCACCACCTTCAGGAAGACTTCTAGAGCATTATCATGGTATCATGAATTATATAATATAACCTTAGTTGCCTCCACTCCGGTCATGTAGTTTGCAAGGTAATCATTAGTAAATAGCTTCAGAAACCACTGAAAAGAGAAAAATATCAGATATTGAGGTCTAAAAGAGTAACTTGTTATGGGCAGGGGGAAAAGGCAACACTTTACTTACCATCCTAAAGTTCACTGTTGTCTTCGACAAAGTGTAAATAAAGAACTTAATTCCAATCACCCGTTTCTTTCGCCTAACAATCTTTCTTAGTTTCCTCACTTGATGGTTGTTCATGAATATCTCATTGCCCCATACACAAAGGGGATCGAAGCGTGGATCAGTACCGCTCATATATGTATCTACAAGCAACCAGTAAATATTAGAAGCTAAACTGAGATTGCACAAATGATGTAAAATACAAGTACCTATGTTCCTAAGTACAAGTATTTGTTTTGAGATTTCAATATGAACTACATACGGATGTATATAGAATTATAGATATAGTTTACATTAGAATCTAGATTCACTCATTTTGCTCCTTATGTAGTCTATATTGGAACCTCTAAAATACTTATATTTAGGAATAGAGGGCGTATAAGACATGGCATGCAGCTAACCTCGACGGCAAACAACAACATCGCCCATTGTAGGCCTGTGTAAGTACATGGAAAGCCAATGTTAACTACAACAGGGTTAACATCCACCAAAAATAGCAAATGGTAATAAAACGGCAGCATCCGTAGTGATATCTTCATTTTGAAAGGGTAGCATGGTAGCAATGGGATGGATTAAAAATGGATATAACTGTTAATTGCAACAGGCTTAACAACATCCTAATTCATGTTTTGTAAGTTTGTAGCCATTGAAATACAACTCTTTAAAAGTGGATACAACTGTTAATTGCAACAGGCTTAATGGCCATTGAAACCAGTACTGATAAAAATGCAATTGGCAGAGTTAAACATCACAAGGCATGTGCTGCCAGAGCAGATAATGGCCCAGTTGTCTATAAAAAGGTGGGGAAAATAGCTCAAACATGTTAGCCATGTTTATTACAACATGCTTAATACATCGACAGTACAAAACATAGCCATTAATCGCAACTGGTATTGGTAAGACTGAACTGGTGGGTACATACTTGGTAAGTCCTGAGAGGTAGTTGCTGTGGCACTTCATCTTGGCCAGAGCCCGTCCAAAGTCAGCGGCGGCGGAGGTGAGTTGTTCCTACGGGTCGAAGCGTGGATCAGTGCCACTGACATGTGTACCTATAGGCAACCAGTAAATGGTAGATGTTAAACTGCAATTGCACAAATGATGTGAAATACTGTAAGACATGGGATGCAGCTAACCTCGACGGCAAACAACAACATCGGCCGTTATGACCCCGCGTAAGTAAATGGACAAGCATGTTAAGTACAACAGGGTTAGCATCCACCAAAAATAGCAAATGGGGCAACATCTCTAGTATATCTTCATTGTGGAGAGTAGCATGGTAGCAAATGGACAGATTAAAAAATGGATACAACTGTTAAATGCAACAGGCTTAACAGCATCCTAAGTCATGTTTTGTAAGTTTGTAGCCATTGAAATACAACTGTTTAAAAATGGATTCTACTGTTAATTGCAACATGCTTAATAGACATTGAAACCGGTACTGATAAAATGCAATTGGCATAGTTAAACATCACAAGGCAGGTGCTGCCAGAGTAGAGAATGGCCTAGATGTCTATAGAAAGGTAGGGAAAGTAGCAAAAACATGTTAGGCATGTTTACTAGAACATGCTTAACACATCAACCATACAGAACATAGCCATTAATTGCAACTGGTATTGGTAAGACTGAACTGGTGAGTACATACTTTGTAAGTCCTGAGAGGTAGTTGCTGGGGCACTTCATCTTGGCCAGAGCTCGCCCAAAGTCAGCGATGGCGGAGGCGAGCTATTCCTCCGGGTCGAAGCATGGATCAGTGCCACTGACATGTGTATCTACATGCAACCAATAAATGGTAGAACTTAAACTGCAATTGCACAAATTATGTGAAATACTGTAAGACATCGGATGCAGCTCCCCTTGATGGCAAGCAAAAGCATCGACCGTTATGACCCTGCCTAAGTACATGGACAGGCATGTTAAGTACAACAGGGTTAACATCCACTAAAAATAGCAAATGGGCAGCATCTCTAGTGATATCCTGAGTCATGTATTGTAAGTTTGTTGCTGGTATTGGTGAAATTGAGCTGGACACGGTAATATTTGAACATCACACAGTGTGCAGTACTGAAATAAACAAGGCACGAACATGCTTAGTACATCAACCGTACAAATCATAGCCGTTGCAAGTGGTATTGGTAAGATTTAGCTGGTCAGATCTTACGTGTTAAGTCCTGGGGGTAGTCGCTGGGGGACTTCATCTGGGCCAGAGCCTACACCATGTCGGCGGCGGCGACGAAGGCGAGGTGTTCCTCCGGGTCAACACGCACAACGGCCATCGCGCCATGGACCGCCATCAGCTCCTGGCTGGGGGGGGGGGGATTTGGAGGCATGAGGATGTTTCGCAGGCGCCATTTAAGCAATCAGGCCGGGGACGTGATAGAGATCAGTGGGTTACATAACTAGATCCGAGCAGAACATAGATGTGGTTGAAGCTGTGGTTGCGACGATGGTGGTTTGAGATGCCGGTAGGGGGAGGCACAAGGGAGGGGGGATACTGAGGGGAAGGGGATGTGGTTGGAGGAATAAATTCTAAAATCGCGCGCCTAATGAAAATTTCGGTGCGAAACTTGAAACTTGGGCGAGGGAACACACAACGCAAACGAAGCGCGTAAAATACTCGTGTGCGAGAAAAAAGAAAGTTGGCAGATCCCGTCTCCAAAAAAATGTACACATGTACTTGATTTTTTTCGGTCAATGGTGCGCCTGGTTTATTAGGAAATATCGCACATGTAACTGACTTATGGGTCATTAACACAAAAAAACGTAGACGGGTATGGCATAGAAACCGTGTGTTTTGTGATCTTCTAATGATTAACGCAAAAAACACACACGGGCACACATGCTAATCATCGCTCAAAGCCCTCAAAGGATGCTCTTACCGACATTGTACGTTAATACTACAAACTTAAAGTACTACTGGTAATTTTCTCTAATACTACAAACTTAAACTACTTCTCACATGCTGCCATCAGGGCATGCTGGCCAGATGCCGGCGTTCTCCTTCCTAGCCTTGTAGGTGGCAGCCCACCATGCTTCGATCTCCACCAAGCTCTCCTCACCACGGCGTGTAGCCTCTTTTTTCTTGCGGCAGCGGGACTCACTTTTCTTGACAGCTTTCTGCCTTTTCTGCTCCTTCTGTGCGGCTTTGGCCGCCTCTAGATCCACCACCCATTCGGCCATGGCAGCCTCAAAGTCCGCCCATGTAACAGTCTGGCCGCCGCCAGTGATGAACTCGGCGCGGCGAGATGCCATCGCTTTCTTACCATGTGTGCGGTCGCGGGTGGCGAGGAACGCGGCGCGACGGGATGCCATGTCAGGACCCTGACTCGATGTCACATCGATCTAGCCGGTAACACCTCATATCACTTTGCGGCCTCACGCACGGTATCCCACGGGTGTCGCCTTACCTTTGCCCGGGACCGTTTGCGCCTTTTGGCTCACGTATATGATAGTGTCGCTAGCATCCATATGATAAGGAGCCCGGGCTGACATGACTAGTCGTAAACCCAAAGTGGCACAGACTTACAGGGACAGGCATCCATGACCCAGCTTCGAACGTGTCGGTCATCAGCAAGTGGGTCCGGGCTGTAGCACTGGGCTAGCAGGACTCCGGTAAACCGGGCTGTAGCGGGCTAACAGGACTCCAGTACTCAAAGCGTGACATTTCCCCGAAGGGACAGACACAGGAACGAAGAAGGACACATGTCGGCCAGCCTAAGTGTTCCAGAGCAGTAGCAAGCTACCATGGCTCAGCGGTAACACTAGGAGACATTTCCCGGTAAGAGAGGCTACTAAAGATAAACAACTAGGTAGTCAGATCCCACACATACCAAGCATTTCAATCATACACACAATATGCTCGATATGTGCAAATACAACGAAGCATCACAACATGACTCTACGACACAAGTACTTTATTTAAGGCTCAGAGAGCCATACATAACATACACAAGATACGGGTCACACGACCCAACATTCAAGTCATACAGTCATACAAACCAGCAGCGGAAGTACATTGTCTGAGTACAGACAACTAGTAAAATAAAAGAGGCTTGGAAAGCCTAGCTATACTACGTGGTCCTTCACAAGCTCAGGGTCACCACCTGGGCCTTTAGCCTACTTGTTGATGTCAATGTCTACATAGAACCCATCAGAAGGGGTTGCAGCGTCTTCTGTAAAATGTAAATTATAGCAACATGAGTACAAAGGTACTCAGCAAGACTTACATCAGATCCTACATACATGCATATTATCAAGAAGGGTTGGTGGAGTTATTGCAGCAAGCCAGCTTTGACTCTTGGCTAGACTATCCTACGATACTCCAACTTGAAATGGTTTTGCGCACACGAGTCCACTACTCACCAATTCAATACTCTACCGAGGATCCGCCTCCGTCTTCCTACGGAAGAGCCATCCTCGGCACTCACACTTATCTTGAGGCTTTTAGTAGTTTCCATTTACTTGTCTATGAACTGTATAGGCAACCAAGTAGTCCTTTACCGCGGACGCGGCTATTCGAATAGATCATGATAACCCTGCAGGGGTGTACTTCTTCATACATGTTTCCACCACTTAGCGTCTGCACACGACATGTGCTCGGCAGACTTCAAGCGAAAGCCGACGTGGGTGTAGACCACGACCTACCTAAACACTTAAGCCTCTAGTCCAGGTTTATCGCCTATTCAGGTTCCATCCGCAGGGAGTCCGGCCGAGGTTTCCCATACGGCCCCGAACAATGTGAACAGGGTTCCCGAGATACCTAACGGGTATTCGGTACACCGTGCCACGTACCTATCGCATCACAGCCCACCCCTACGGTCAGCGCTGTCCACGGCCTCCAGTAGGCTACAAACACCAGAAACTACTTGCAACTCCTGGACAGAGAGCTAGGGTGAATAAGAAGTCGAGCGGGGTCATATTTCAGGGCCCAATGCATGGTAGTAGCTGTATCTTAAATCACACATACAGATCTCAGTGCTTAAGGTCGGCTTCAATGAAACAACCCACCATGTACTCCTACATGGCCTCTCATCGATACCTTTACCAAATCGTGTTCACCACACCACTCTCATTACCGACATAATCATTTCACTCTAGCCATCACCCAGATGAACCAGACCTGACATGACTCTAAGCATAGCAGGCATAGCAAGGTAGGAACAACACATACATATGGCTCAATCAACTCCTACACATGCTAGTGGGTTTCATCTAGTTACTGTGGCAATGACAGGTCATGCAGAGGAAATGGGTTCAACTACCGTAGCACACAGCAGTTTGAAACGCATTGTCTTAATGCAGTAAAAGAGAGCAGGAGCGAGAACATGGGATTGTATCGATATGATCAAATGGTTGGTTGCTTGCCTGATGGTTCGATGCACTGATACGGTTCTTCGTTAGGGTAATCACGGTACTCCTCGGAGGCAGAACCTGTCGCAAAGGACACCGATACACAACCATCACCAAACAATGTGCAACAATATGATGCATGCATGAAACATGGCAATATGAGTGTGTTGGGCTAATGCAACTAAAACCAGAAGGGTTTGAACAAATTTGAATCAAAGATTCAAATTTCAAACTCAAACATGGCCTTTTAAAGTGCTTTTCCTTGTTCTGCTTAAAACATCAATTTAACTTGTTTGATCATGCATGAAAATAGTACAGATGGATAGATTGGATTTTTCTGATCATTTTTCATATATAATTTGTCTAATTTGGAGTTACGGAATAAAAGTTATGAATTTTTGAAGTTTAAATAATATTCTGGAATTTCCTGATTTAAATTTAAATCCAGAAATATAAATATTGCGCCAGCATGGCGTCAGCATGATGTCAGTGGTCAACTGCGGCTGGCTGGGGTCAAACCTGACGTGTGGGGTCCACACGTCAGTGACAGGGGGGTTAAACAGGGTTAGTTTAATCCTAATTAGGAATTAGTGGCGCTGGGCCCACTGGTCAGTGTCAGGGGGGGTAGTTAGTTTAACTAATTCGGTTAGTGCTAATCCTAATTAGCTAACAGGGCTGGGCCCACCTGTCATGGACACAGGGGGGTCCTGCCGTGGTCAAGGTGGGTCAAACCCACCGGCGACATGACGCCGGCAAGGCCCGAGACGGCGGCGCGATGCGGAAACGCGCTACAGGGCACGGGCGAGGCCGTGCTTGGGCTCGTTGGAGAGCCCTTGCTCCCGCGCATCGAACAGTGGTGGTGGCCGTGCCTGAGGTGGCCGGTACCGACGACGGCGAGCTCGCGAGCGGCGGCCGGAGTTCGGCCAACGGCGGTTAGGCGATGCAGGGCGCTAGGGGAGGCGTTGGTGCGTGCTACGTGCTCCTGGTGAGGTGTGGAGCACGATGGTGTGCTCGGCTTCGAGCTACAACGGCTCCAGCCACGGCGGCGGCGAGCTTCGGAGCTCAAGGGGGCGGCAGCTACAGGATGCTAGAGACGACGGGGCAAGGGGGAATCAAGTCAGTGGCTCACCGCGGAGCTGCAGGGATGGTTAGCGGGCTCGGGGACGTCCGGTGGCTCTCGATTCGACGGCGACGATCTCCGGTGGCCGAGGAGGGGAACGGCGACGTGGGCGGCGATGCAGGGCTTCCCGAGGGGCTTGGCTTGGTGGGGAGGAAGAGGGGGTCGAGGCGGAGCTCCTGAGCTCAGCGGAGGGGCGAGGGGTGGCCGGTGACGGCTGCTATGGCGAACGGCGGCGATGGTGGTGTTCGGCCGTGAGAGAGAGAGCGAGGGAGAGGAGGG
>NC_041383.1:268981454-268983679 GCF_002162155.2 Triticum dicoccoides | reverse complement strand
GGGGAGGAAGAGGGGGTCGAGGCGGAGCTCCTGAGCTCAGCGGAGGGGCGAGGGGTGGCCGGTGACGGCTGCTATGGCGAACGGCGGCGATGGTGGTGTTCGGCCGTGAGAGAGAGAGAGCGAGGGAGAGGAGGGAAGAACCGCGGGAGAGTGAGAGAGAGCAGGGGGGAGGGCGTGGCGTCGTCCGGGGCATCGAGACGAGGAGGGGAGGGGCAGGCAGGCAGGCGAGCAGGTGGCGTGGCGCGGTGGCGCGCGCGCGCGCCGGCCACACTCCCCTCCCTCTGTCGAGGACGAAGACGACAGAGGAGGGAGGCGGGCTGGGCCGCCTGCTGGCTGGGCCGGCCAGCTGGCTGGGCTGCACAGGGAGGAGCCCAGGTAAGCTCCTCCTTTTATTTATTTTTCTTTTTCTAATTTCTGACATTTGTTTTGATTTAAATAAAATATTAAATCATTTATTTACCTTATGCCAATTTTTGCAGGGGCTAGATATATTATTCCAGAGCTCCTTTATAATTGGCATAATATTTGGACATATATTAATATATATAACTAATATATTTCCAATGCAAATATTTATGCATTAATTCCAAATGCCCAAAATAAATACCTATGAGCTCTTAAAAATATTGGTTTGATTTTTATCTCTGTCCAATATTTTCAGAGAGCAACATGAGCATTTTCTTGGACCCTTTTGGAGAAATTTTTTATTTGGATCATTTTCAGAAATGATTCTGAGGGTTTCACAGATCCCCATTTCAAGTTTCTGATGAAAGAGTAAACATGATGCAACACTCTAATGCATGACTAGCTAGGGTGTGACAACTCACCCCCACTCAAAAGAATCTCGTCCCGAGATTTGGGTTCCTCCGGGAAGAAGGCGGGATACTCAAGTCGAAGACGATCCTCTCCCAAGTTGCTTCATCCTCAGAATGGTGCGACCATTGAACTTTGAGAAACTTGATATTATGATGTCGGGTGGTACGTTCGGTTTGATCGAGAATACGAATGGGGTACTCTCGATATGTAAGGTTATCTTGGAGATCAAGCGTTTCGTGGTCCACTCCACGGATAGGATCCGAGAAGCAACGCCTGAGTTGAGAAACGTGGAAGACATCATGGACTCTGGAGAGGTGCGGAGGTAGTTCCAACTGGTAGGCAACTTCTCCTCGTTTGGCGAGAATGCGAAAAGGTCCAATGTAACGAGGAGCCAATTTGCCTTTGATACCGAAACGATGGGTTCCCTTCAGAGGGGTGACCCGAAGATAAGCCTTTTCGTCAACCTCGAAAGTCATAGCCTTATGTTTTCGGTCATATTGACTCTTTTGACGAGATTGGGCTGTTTTCAACTTTTCACGAACGATGCGAACTTGTTCTTCTGCTTCCTGAATCATATCCGGGCCAAAGAATTGTCTTTCCCCGGTCTCTGACCAGTTAAGGGGTGTTCGACACCGTCGTCCATAGAGAACTTCAAAAGGGGCTTTACCCAAGCTAGATTGATAGCTGTTGTTGTAAGCGAATTCGGCAAATGGATGGCACTTCTCCCAGTCCATTCCGAATGAGATAACAGAGGCTCGAAGCATGTCTTCTAGAATTTGGTTGACGCGTTCCACTTGACCACTTGACTGAGGGTGGAAAGCGGTGCTAAAGGAGAGACGAGTCCCCATAGCATTTTGGAAACTTTCCCAAAATCGAGAGGTGAAAAGACTTCCTCGATCCGAGTTAATTTCCAAAGGAACACCATGAAGGGACACTATTCGGGAGATGTATAAGTTTGCCAGCTGACTAGCGGTTATACTCTCACGAACAGGTAGGAAATGGGCTACTTTGGAAAGACGATCGACAACGACGAAGATAGCATTATTCCCTCTCTTGGTCCTGGGAAAACCGGTAATGAAATCCATACCAATTTTATCCCATTTCCATTCAGGAATAGCTAAGGGTTGAAGGGTGCCAGCAGGCCGTTGATGCTCTGCTTTTACACGACGACAGACGTCGCAATTAGCAATATACTGAGCAATTTCTCTCTTCATCCTAGTCCACCAGAACCTCTGGCGTAGGTCCTGATACATCTTAGTACTACCGGGATGAATGGTGAGAGGAGATTCATGAGCCTCCTTAAGGATCAACTGCCGTAGATGCTGGTTCTTGGGAACCACTAGACGGTTCTCAAAGTACACAACACCATGATCATTTGTGGAGAAACAACTAGCACCTCCGCTAGCAAT
>NC_041383.1:268961909-268980891 GCF_002162155.2 Triticum dicoccoides | reverse complement strand
GCTAGCAATGTTCTCTTTGATTTTAGATATTCCCTTATCTCGCTTTTGGGCAGCGATGATTTGATCCGTAAGAGTAGGTTTTGCTACCAAGGTGGAAAGAAACCCTTGAGGTACAATGTGAAGGTTAAGCTTCCGAAATTCCTCATGGAGAAGCGGTTGACTTTGTTGTAACATCAGGTTGTTACAATAAGATTTACGACTTAGCGCATCAGCCATGACGTTGGCTTTCCCTGGGGTGTAGGTTATTCCTAGGTCGAAGTCTGTGATCAACTCAACCCAACGTCTCTGCCTGAGATTCAGATCCGGTTGGGTGAAAATGTACTTCAGACTTTGGTGATCAGTGAATATTTCGCAACGATTACCGAGGAGGTAATGTCGCCAGGTCTTAAGTGCATAGACTACGGCTGCAAGCTCTAGATCATGAGTAGGATAATTCTCCTCATGTGGGTGCAATTGCCGTGAAGCGTAAGCAATTACGTGTCGATCTTGCATGAGAATGCAACCTAGTCCTTGTCGCGAGGCGTCGCAGTAGATAACAAAGTCCTTGGAGAAGTCTGGCGGTACCAGTACGGGAGCAGAAGTCAGGCGTCTTTTCAGTTCCTGAAAGCTGTGCTCACATTGTGGAGTCCATTCGAACTTCTTATCTTTCTTGAGGTGTTCGTTTAGAGGTTTGGCAACTTTGGAGAAGTTCTCGACAAAGCGACGACAATAACTCGCTAAGCCCAGAAAACTCCGAACTTGCTTGACCGATTCAGGTGGAGTCCAATTAAGGACGGCTTGAACTCGCTCAGGGTTAACAACAATACCTTTTCCAGATATTACATGACCCAGATAGGTCACTTCTGACAACCAGAATTCACATTTAGAAAATTTGGCATAAAGGCGATGCTCTCGAAGTTTCTTCAACACTAGCCTTAGATGTTCGGCATGTTCTTCCTCGTTCTTGGAGTAGATGAGTATATCATCGAGATAAACTACGACGAATTTATCCAAATACTCCATGAAGATTGAGTTCATTAACCGAGAAAAGGTGGCTGGAGCGTTGGTTAAAACGAAGGACATGACGGTGTGCTCGTATTGGCCATAACGAGTAACAAAGGCCGTTTTAGGAATGTCCCCGTTTCTGATTTTGATTTGATGGTAGCCCAACCTCAAATCCATCTTGGAGAAGACTGAGGATCCAGCGAGCTGATCATAAAGGTCGTTGATCCTGGGGAGTGGATATTTGTTCTTGATTGTGACCAAGTTGACAGGTCGGTAATCTACAACCATCCGGTCCGTACCATCCTTCTTCTTGACGAATAGGACGGGGCAAGCCCACAGAGATGAACTAGGTCGGATGAAACCCTTTTTCAAGGACTCATCGAGTTGTTTCTTAAGCTCGGCTAGTTCTAGTGGTGCCATCTTATAAGGTATTCTAGCAATCGGAACGGTTCCTGGGATGAGGTCTATTACGAACTCAACATCCCTGTCAGGTGGAACACCTGGCAATTCCTCTGGAAAGACATCCGGGAAGTCACGGACTACCGGAATGTCCTCAAGGTCTGGCAAAGGGCTGGCGTTAAGAGAATATAATTGTCGCTTGGCTATTCGGGTCAAGACATTGACTATCTTCCCCGAAGGATGGGTGAGTTGAACAGTCCTAGAGAAGCAATCAATTTTGGCTTGATGAGCTGACATCCAGTCCATACCCAAAATGATATTAATATCTGAAGATTTAAGGGCTATCAAAGACGCGAGGAAAACAAGTCTGTCGACTTGGATCTCATTCCCATGGCTTACTCTAGAGGTTTGCCATTTGGATCCCGGAGTTGAATTACCATAGAGGTTGGCATATCACCGAATGCGACGTTATGCAAACGAGCATAGTTTTCAGATATAAAAGAATGAGAGGCTCCTGTATCGAAAAGAACAGATGCCGGGTGGCAATTAACAAGAAGCGTACCGAGAACGACGTTGGGATCCTCTTGAGCTTCTTCGGCCGAGATACAGTTGACATGGCCACGTGAAGCGGTGACCGGCTTGGCGTGGAACACTTTTCCTGTCGGCTTGCCACGGCCAACAGCTTTAGCAGACTGGTTGGGGTTGGTCTGGGGACACTCACGCATATAGTGGCCAGATTCCCCACACTTGAAACAAGTCACGGAACTGGTACGTGGAGGAGCATTGTTGGTTGGACCCCCATAGGGCTTGGCCGGTGCAGACTGTTGAACAGGGCGAGGCACCTGGAAAGATGGCCTCGGTGTGAACCTGGGTGGCAGGGCGGTGTTGGGCACCCACACGCGGCGCTTCTGAGGACCAGCACCGGATGAGGAACCCATGTCACGGCCATGCTTGCGTGTTGCGTCGTAGTCAGTCTGACCAGTTTCAGCACTGATGGCTTTGTTGACAAGTTTCTGAAAAGATGTGCACTCATGCAGACGGAGGTCACGACGAAGCTCAGGACTAAGGCCCTTACGGAACCTTGCTTGCTTCTTGGCGTCAGTAGACACTTCCTCAGTTGCATATCGTGCAAGGTTACCAAACTCCCTGCTGTAAGCATCCACAGAAAGTCGGCCTTGGGTGAAACTGCAAAATTCCTCACGTTTACGGTCCATGAGACCCTCCGGAATGTGATGTTCACGGAAAGCCTCACTGAATTCAGCCCAAGTAGTGACATGGCCCGCTGGGCGCATAGCTCCATAATTTTCCCACCATAGACTGGCGGGGCCTTCAAGATGATATGCAACAAAGGTGACCTTGTCAGCCTCCGCTACCAGCGCGGAACGCAGTTTGTGAGAGATACTGCGAAGCCAGTCATCAGCGTCGAGAGGCTCGACGGAGTGGTGGAACGTGGGTGGATGTAATTTGATAAAATCACTGAGTGACACCACGTTAGTCCTCTGATGGTGTGCCGTGTTCTGTTCAATACGCTTCAACAAACGGTTAGTCTCCCGCTTGTTTCTCTCAGCTTCCATCATAACCTCGGCTAGGGAAGGAGGATGAGGCAGATTTGCATCCCTGACTTCACTGCCTTCGGCCTGCTCTTGAGGAGCAGGGTTAGCGCGCGTGTTGACCATCCTAGGTAAACAAGACAATGATTTAGTCAGGATGATAAAATTCCGACATAGGATATAAAATGTAAGGAATAACTCGAAATGCAAGATGATCATCCGTATGACATGGTAGATACAGAAACTGCTTCTTTTATTCCATCGTCATACACACCATACAGGGTTTAGTACAAGACCAAACAAAGTACTATTACAGTGAAAAGAGGATTACATCTCATCGGAGGCATTCCAAGCTCCTATACATTATTTTTCTACATCTCCGGAAAGATTACAACTAGGTCATATCCCACGAGTCACGCAGGACGATAGACGACACAGCTAGTGCGAACTAGTGATACAACCACTAACTCAGACCGATCCGTAGTAGTCCTCGTAGAAGTCACCTCCATAGCCTGGAAGCTCAACATGATCATCCGGAAACAGACGATCTCGCGGAGCTTGTGGACCATAGGGGCTAGGATGAGGCCTTGGACCAACAGACGGTGGCCTGCGGGGACCGCGAGGTGGGGTGATGCCTCCTACATCACGCCAACCCATCACGTCTGGCAGAGCGGATCTCACAGGATAGAGATCGCGCATATCTGAATATCCAGCTTGCACCGCCGGTGCGAACCGAGTCAACGTGGCCCAGTGGTCAGCACGGGTATTGAAGAGCTCTAACCTCAAGGCCCGATTTTCACGGTCCTTATCCTCGAGCATCTCAGCAGTGGTGCGAGTCCGTGAATCCTCCTGGGTGGGGTCAGCATAGATAGCCTGGAGATACCCTTGTGCTCCCAGAAGTGATCCTGGCATATACCGGAAGTCAGAGTCCCGAAATAGACCAGATCTGACTCGCATGATGGTCATCATAGAGTAGGCGGCGTCCTGCACAGCCATCTCAATAGTAACCCCGAGTCCATAGGAGTAGTGAAGGGGCTCGGTGGATCCAGGATAAGATGGAAATATCCTGACAGTGCAGAGATACTGGCTTTGATTGAAGTCCCGAAATTGCTCTTCGACCGTGTACTCAGGATACCAGCGGTATCCAGCCTCAGTCATTACCCTGACCAACTTGGCAGTATGGCCGGGTACATCTAGGCATCGAGTCAGGCGAACCACTTGATTGAGGTCGCGAGTGGCCATCTGAAAGCACAATCATAATGCAAAGGCATTAGAATTTCTAGCAAAATTTCGGCAGCATAACAGCTGTAAATGCTCAAGAAGGATTTTGAGACATTTGACAAAGGATTTCATACACACTCAACATCATCATATCAAAGTTCTGAGACCATCCTAGCAACATAATGTGGTAAAAGAACTGAACTAGGCTTGTATCCATCATACCTATAAGGTACTACTGATTAGTAACACGTGATCCTGATAGAGAGAATAGATCCTAATTCCTTAAGCCCCGGTGGAAGAATGGACTGACTCAGATCAGAATGTCACAAGATAGAGGAGTAAAAAAGAGCCTTACGTTCCAACCCACAAACAATTCGCCTACATATAACTAAAGAATTTCTAGACTCAACATCGACCAGTTTGGCTTGGAGAACCTACAGGCAGTCCGGCTCTGATGCCAACGCTGTCAGGACCCTGACTCGATGTCACATCGATCTAGCCGGTAACACCTCATATCACTTTGCGGCCTCACGCACGGTATCCCACGGGTGTCGCCTTACCTTTGCCCGGGACCGTTTGCGCCTTTTGGCTCACGTATATGATAGTGTCGCTAGCATCCATATGATAAGGAGCCCGGGCTGACATGACTAGTCGTAAACCCAAAGTGGCACAGACTTACAGGGACAGGCATCCATGACCCAGCTTTGAACGTGTCGGTCATCAGCAAGTGGGTCCGGGCTGTAGCACTGGGCTAGCAGGACTCCGGTAAACCGGGCTGTAGCGGGCTAACAGGACTCCGGTACTCAAAGCGTGACATTTCCCCGAAGGGACAGACACAGGAACGAAGAAGGACACATGCCGGCCAGCCTAAGTGTTCCAGAGCAGTAGCAAGCTACCATGGCTCAGCGGTAACACTAGGAGACATTTCCCGGTAAGAGAGGCTACTAAAGATAAACAACTAGATAGTCAGATCCCACACATACCAAGCATTTCAATCATACAAACAATATGCTCGATATGTGCAAATACAACGAAGCATCACAACATGACTCTACGACACAAGTACTTTATTTAAGGCTCAGGGAGCCATACATAACATACACAAAGGTACGGGTCTCACGACCCAACATTCAAGTCATACAGTCATACAAACCAGCAGCGGAAGTAACTTGTCTGAGTACAGACAACTAGTAAAATAAAAGAGGCTTGGAAAGCCTAGCTATACTACGTGGTCCTTCACAAGCTCAGGGTCACCACCTGGGTCTTTAGCCTACTCGTTGATGTCAACGTCTACATAGAACCCATCAGAAGGGGTTGCAGCGTCTTCTGTAAAATGTAAATTATAGCAACATGAGTACAAAGGTACTCAGCAAGACTTACATCAGATCCTACATACATGCATATTATCAAGAAGGGTTGGTGGAGTTATTGCAGCAAGCCAGCTTTGACTCTTGGCTAGACTATCCTACGATACTCCAACTTGAAATGGTTTTGCGCACACGAGTCCACTACTCACCAATTCAATACTCTACCGAGGATCCGCCTCCGTCTTCCTACGGAAGAGCCATCCTCGGCACTCACACTTATCTTGAGGCTTTTAGTAGTTTCCATTTACTTGTCTATGAACTGTATAGGCAACCAAGTAGTCCTTTACCGCGGACGCGGCTATTCGAATAGATCATGATAACCCTGCAGGGGTGTACTTCTTCATACATGTTTCCACCACTTAGCGTCTGCACACGACATGTGCTCGGCAGACTTCAAGCGAAAGCCGACGTGGGTGTAGACCACGACCTACCTAAACACTTAAGCCTCTAGTCCAGGTTTATCGCCTATTCAGGTTCCATCCGCAGGGAGTCCGGCCGAGGTTTCCCATACGGCCCCGAACGATGTGAACAGGGTTCCCGAGATACCTAACGGGTATTCGGTACACCGTGCCACGTACCTACCGCATCATAGCCCACCCCTACGGTCAGCGCTGTCCACGGCCTCCAGTAGGCTACAAACACCAGAAACTACTTGCAACTCCTGGACAGAGAGCTAGGGTGAATAAGAAGTCGAGCGGGGTCATATTTCAGGGCCCAATGCATGGTAGTAACTGTATCTTAAATCACACATACAGATCTCAGTGCTTAAGGTCGGCTTCAATGAAACAACCCACCATGTACTCCTACATGGCCTCTCATCGATACCTTTACCAAATCGTGTTCACCACACCACTCTCATTACCGACATAATCATTTCACTCTAGCCCATCACCCAGATGAACCAGACCTGACACGACTCTAAGCATAGCAGGCATAGCAGGGTAGGAACAACACATACATATGGCTCATACAACTCCTACACATGCTAGTGGGTTTCATCTAGTTACTGTGGCAATGACAGGTCATGCAGAGGAAATGGGTTCAACTACCGTAGCACACATCAGTTTGAAACGCGTTGTCTTAATGCAGTAAAAGAGAGCAGGAGCGAGAACATGGGATTGTATCGATATGATCAAATGGTTGGTTGCTTGCCTGATGGTTCGATGCACTGATACGGTTCTTCGTTAGGGTAATCACGGTACTCCTCGGAGGCAGAACCTGTCGCAAAGGACACCGATACACAACCATCACCAAACAATGTGCAACAATATGATGCATGCATGAAACATGGCAATATGAGTGTGTTGGGCTAATGCAACTAAAACCAGAAGGGTTTGAACAAATTTGAATCAAAGATTCAAATTTCAAACTCAAACATGGCCTTTTAAAGTGCTTTTCCTTGTTCTGCTTAAAACATCAATTTAACTTGTTTGATCATGCATGAAAATAGTACAGATGGATAGATTGGATTTTTCTGATCATTTTCATATATAATTTGTCTGATTTGGAGTTACAGAATAAAAGTTATGAATTTTTGAAGTTTAAATAATATTTTGGAATTTCCTGATTTAAATTTAAATCCAGAAATATAAATATTGCGCCAGCATGGCGTCAGCATGACGTCAGTGGTCAACTGCGGCTGGCTGGGGTCAAACCTGACGTGTGGGGTCCACACGTCAGTGACAGGGGGGTTAAACAGGGTTAGTTTAATCCTAATTAGGAATTAGTGGCGCTGGGGCCCACTGGTCAGTGTCAGGGGGGGTAGTTAGTTTAACTAATTCGGTTAGTGCTAATCCTAATTAGCTAACAGGGCTGGGCCCACCTGTCATGGACACAGGGGGGTCCTGCCGTGGTCAAGGTGGGTCAAACCCACCGGCGACATGACGCCGGCGAGGCCCGAGACGGCGGCGCGATGCGGAAACGCGCTACAGGGCATGGGCGAGGCCGTGCTTGGGCTCGTTGGAGAGCCCTTGCTCCCACGCGTCGAACGGTGGTGGTGGCCGTGCCTGAGGTGGCCGGTACCGACGACGGCGAGCTCGCGAGCGGCGGCCAGAGTTCGGCCAACGGCGGTTAGGCGATGCAGGGCGCTAGGGGAGGCGTTGGTGCGTGCTACGTGCTCCTGGTGAGGTGTGGAGCACGATGGTGTGCTCGGCTTCGAGCTACAACGGCTCCAGCCACGGCGGCGACGAGGCACGGCGGCGGCGAGCTTCGGAGCTCAAGGGGGCGGCAGCTACAGGATGCTAGAGACGACGGGGCAAGGGGGAATCGAGTCAGTGGCTCACCGTGGAGCTGCAGGGATGGTTAGCGGGCTCGGGGACGTCCGGTGGCTCTCGATTCGACGACGACGATCTCCGGTGGCCGAGGAGGGGAACGGCGACGTGGGCGGCGATGCAGGGCTTCCCGAGGGGCTTGGCTTGGTGGGGAGGAAGAGGGGGTCGAGGCGGAGCTCCTGAGCTCAGCGGAGGGGCGAGGGGTGGCCGGTGACGGCTGCTATGGCGAACGGCGGCGATGGTGGTGTTCGGCCGTGAGAGAGAGAGCGAGGGAGAGGAGGGAAGAACTGCGGGAGAGTGAGAGAGAGCAGGGGGGAGGGCGTGGCGTCGTCCGGGGCATCGAGACGAGGAGGGGAGGGGCAGGCAGGCAGGCGAGCAGGTGGCGTGGCGCGGTGGCGCGCGCGCGCGCCGGCCACACTCCCCTCCCTCTGTCGAGGACGAAGACGACAGAGGAGGGAGGCGGGCTGGGCCGGCCAGCTGGCTGGGCTGCACAGGGAGGAGCCCAGGTAAGCTCCTCCTTTTATTTATTTTTCTTTTTCTAATTTCTGACATTTGTTTTGATTTAAATAAAATATTAAATCATTTATTTACCTTATGCCAATTTTTGCAGGGGCTAGATATATTATTCCAGAGCTCCTTTATAATTGGCATAATATTTGGACATATATTAATATATATAACTAATATATTTCCAATGCAAATATTTATGCATTAATTCCAAATGCCCAAAATAAATACCTATGAGCTCTTAAAAATATTGGTTTGATTTTTATCTCTGTCCAATATTTTCAGAGAGCAACATGAGCATTTTCTTGGACCCTTTTGGAGAAATTTTTTATTTGGGTCATTTTCAGAAATGATTCTGAGGGTTTCACAGATCCCCATTTCAAGTTTCTGATGAAAGAGTAAACATGATGCAACACTCTAATGCATGACTAGCTAGGGTGTGACATGCCATCGCTTACTTACCAGTTACTGTGCACCGTGGTGCCATGGACGACGCCTGGAGAGAGCTCTGGGATGGAGGGGCTGGGCAGCCTTATAGTGCGGTGGTATTCAAGAGCTCAACGACAAACGACAACAGAAATTTGGCTTCCCTTAAATTTTTGCTCGTTCAGTATCGCACACGGTTCATCTCCGTCGCTTCTCGAAACAGTGTGTGCAGTGTGTTGCCTTATGATTGGCCGGAACCCCAGCCACGCGGATCACGCGTGTGCATCGTTGGATGTGTTGCGATCGAACGGAAATCCGCGTCCCTCACATCACACCCGTGCACCTGTAGCTAGATTGGATTTATATGCGCTAAATGCCTAGAAAATGCACATAATCCCCTAAATATGGTAAATGAGCCCGGAAAAATGCCAAATTTTAACACGGTGATTTGCAGGGTGTATGTTTGTTGTAGAAAAAAACACCAGGGCAAAGAACGAAGAAAATTTGGATTCCCCTTCAGTCTTGGGGATTTCCCTCTCGAAAGTATGGAACTTCCTCGGTGATGGTTCGATTTATGAAGGGCGTGCATGATGACATAAGCCAAACCTTCTCGATTTTTTACCAGGGCATGGTGAGGTCATGCCATGGCACCATGCCAGGCATCATGTTTTTAAGCATTTATTTCATTTTTTCTATAGTTGAAATCCCAATAAACAAACATCTGTGGTTGACTATTGCCACACATTTCATCGAAATATATGTCCATTCCTTGTAAAAGGCATGAGAATTTACTAAATGGCACAAGCATGGTTTTCTAGGCCATTCTTGTGGACCCTTTCATGCATCGATTGTTTGAACTTGAATTATGCGCATTAATGCCTAGGAAATGCACGTAATCCCCTAAATATGGCAAATGAACCCGGAAAATTGCCATATTTAAACACGGTGATTTGCAGGTTGTATGTTCATCATAGAAAAAAGCTCGTGGACAAAGGACAAAGGAAATTTGGACCCCCCCTTCAATATTGGTGATTTCCCCCTCGAAACCATAAAACTTCCTCGCTGATGGTTCGATTTATGAAAGGCGTGCATCACTACATAAGGAAAACATTCTCCAATTTTTACCAGGGCATGGTGAGGCCATACCATGGCACCATGCAAGGCGTCATATTTTCCAACCATGTGTTTCATTTTTTATAGTTGCCACACATTTCCTTGAAATATCTGCCCATTCCTTGTAAAAGGCATGAGAATGTACTAAAAACACGAGCATGGTTTTCTAGATCGTTCTTGTGCACCTTTTCATGCACCGATTGTTCGAATTTGAATTATGTCCATTAATGCCTAGAAAATGCACATAATCCCCTAAATATGGTAAATGAGCCCGGGAAAAATGTCAAATTTGAACACATTGCATTTGAGGCGGTATGTTGATCATTGTAAAAAAAACTGAATGACAAACTAGGACGGAAATTTGGATTCCCCTTCAATCTTGCGGATTTCCCTCTCGAAAGCATGGAACTTCCTCGGTGATGGTTCGATTTATGAAGGGCGTGCATGACGACATAAGCCAAACCTTCTCAAATTTTACCAGGGCATGGTGAGGTCATACCATGGCACCATGCCAGGCGTCATGTTTTTTAAACATTTATTTCATTTTTTCTATAGTTGAAAACCCAACAAACAAACATTTGTGGTTGACTATTGCCACACCTTTCATCGAAATATCTATCCATTATTCTTTGTAAAAGGCATGAGAATTTACTAAATGGCACGAACATGGTTTTCCAGGCCGTTCTTGTGGACCCTTTCATGCACTGATTGTTTGAACTTGAATTATGTGCATTAATGCCTAGGAAATGCACATAATCCCTTAAATATGGCAAATGAACCCGAAAAAGTGCCAAATTTGAACACAGTGATTTGCAGGTTGTGTGTTCATCATAGAAAAAAACTCGTGGACAAAGGACAAAGGAAATTTGGACCCCCTTCAATCTTGGTGATTTCCCCCTCGAAACCATGAAACTTCCTCGGTGATGGTTCGTTTTATGAAAGGCATGCATGACGACATTTTTACCAGGGCAAGGTGAGGTCATACCATGGCACCACACCAGGCGTCATGTTTTTCCAAGAATGTATTTCATTTTTGTATAGTTGTTAACCCAGTAAACGACGCGTTTATGGTTGACTATTGCCACACATTTCCTTGAAATATCTGCCCATTCCTTGTAAAAGGCATGAGAATGTACTAAATAGCACGAGCATGGTTTTCCAGACCGTTCTTGTGCACCTTTTCATGCACCGATTGTTTGAATTTGAATTGCATAATTAATGCCTAGAAAATGCACATAATCCCCTAAATATGGTAAATGAGTTTGAAAAAATGTCAAATTTGAACATGTTGCATTTGAGGCGGTATGTTGATCATTGGGAAAAAACTGAATGACAAACTAGGACAGAAATTTGGATTCCCCTTCAATCATGGTGATTTCCCTCTCGAAAGCATTGAACTTCCTCGGTGATGGTTCGATTTATGAAGGGCGTGCATGACGACATAAATCAAACCTTCTCAGCTTTTAACTAGGGCACGGTGAGGCCATACCATGGCACCATGCCAGCCGTCATGTTTTTCAAGCACATATTTCATTGTTCTATAGTTGATAACCTAGTAAATGACGCATTTGTGGTTGACTATTGCCACACATTCCATTGAAATCTCTACCCATTCCTTGTAAAAGGCTTGAGAAATTACTAAATACCACGAGTATGGTTTTTCTAGACCGTTACTGTGCAGCCTTTCATGCATCGATTGTTTGAATTTGAATTACGTGCATTAATGCCTACAAAATGCACATAGTCCCCTAAATATTGTAAATGAACCCGAAAAAGTGTCAAATTTGAACACAGTGATTAGCAGGGTTTATGTTCATCGTAGAAAAAACTCATGGATGAAGGACAAAGGAAATTTGGATTCCCATTCAATCTCGGTGATTTACTATCGTACATGGTTCATCTCCATCGCCTCTGCGAACCGTGTGTGTTCACTCACACATGCAAAAGCAAAAGAAAACCCTCACCCACTTCGTCCCCACTCACTCGCTGCGGACTCCTCCGCAACTCTTCACCCTAAGCTCGACGACTGTTGGTGGCGGGCGTACATCGCGCTCCAAACGGCACCAGATTTCACCTCCACCGCTTTCTGCCGCCTATCTGCACCGACATTCTAGACTCTGGTCGACTGGGGTTTTCTGCGGGATTGGGCCTGGGATTTTTCTCATGGAGAAGGTAATCAACTTAATTAGCAAAATATTCACTCATCTCTTATCGCAGTCCGTCCATCGCTATTAATCAACTGGCGGAAATCACCATGGAATCATTTTTGTTCTAGCTGATTCATGGGTGTTCATTCATGTGTCCACAGTGCGAGCACAAATCGGGCAACTATAGTCATGGCCAATCGGAAATGAAGTTCTATCTCACCGTTCCGGATGACTTCAGGGAGCGCTCGGTATGTTCAATCTCAACCTACCATGGTCGACATGGCCTAAATTTGTGAACATATACCGTCTGTTGCTACATTATCTATATATTTGCATCAAATCTTTGTTACATTATCTGTTTTTATTCTATATTTTTGTACGTTTCTTTCATCTCTCTCTATATATATGGATCTGTTCTATCAGTTACTCCCATATTTGCATCTTGCTTTGTTATTTCAATATATCTAATTTACGATCTTAATTTTCATTTCAAGCAGTACATCCCTTGCTTTGCAAGAACAGGAGTAGAAGGAAATCTTGGGCTTTACTTTGCTGATGACTCCCAGGATGTCATATTGACAACGCAACATGGATTTACAATGACGGTTAGCGTAAAACTTGATAAAGATGGTCATCCTATTTTAATGCGAACCTTTGGAGAAAAATATCTAAGTGTTATGAACTGAAAGCTGGCAATAAATTTCTAGTGCGTGCACCACAGCCTGGTCTAATTAACATGGATGTTTACTTCCCCAACGTCATCGGCCGATCAAAGTCTAATCGAGGTTAGTGTCCTTTCAACTTTCTCCTTGCTGTCATATTACTATTTAAGCAACCAATTGATCACTATTTAAGCAACCAATTGTGAAATCATATTTTGACTCTGTTCCTAGGTAGTAAAAAAATTCTATTTACCAATTTATGCACACTATATATTCTTCTGCCATGTTCTAAATAAATAATACATTTCCACCTTTTAAGCAGGATATGTTGGATGCATAGTGAATTGTCTGTATGTTACTAAGTGTACCAAATTTCACTGGAAGTACTTGAAGCATGTCATAAATTTTGTTGATAATCTAACAGAGATAGCACAGCGTATGAACGCTGGATTTTGGATGGGATTAATTAGACCTATGGTGCACACACTGAACAAGGCCAATTGTGTGCACAAAACGCTGGTAAAAAGTCTTATTTTAATGTTGATGCTCATAAACTATATATATCTTCAGCGATATGTTACAATTGTTTTTTATTCTACATGTCAGCAGAAATTGCCCCCTGTAGCAGTTCCTGGATCGATTTCCTGGCGTGGTCGAATTACAGTTGTGCCTACTAATAACGCCAAAGTGATTGCAAGGTACTGCATTTTCCATAGAAATGGAACCATTCAAATCAACAAGTTCTCGCTTCTCATGGCAATGCATCCATATTGGAAAATTGGAGACACTGTTCTACTCATGATCTACCAAGGCACAGGAGGGCTCTTCCTTTTCATTGACGAGATGCCGAGTCGTCGTGATCAAGCTGCTTCCAGTGGATAGTTGTGGTTGTTGGCCCTCAGCCTCTTAAAATGTGCTAGCTGTTACTATATATGTTAAGTATGTAGATATGGACCATATGGTTGTTGGCCCTCAGCCTCTTAAAATGTGATAGTTGTTACTATGTTAAGTACGTAGATATGGACCATATGGTTGTCAAAACTGTGTTACGAAGATCCTCCTTTTGTCGAATAGTGTAACCACTATATATATGTTACTCAAATGTTGTTACCCAAGTTCATAAATTTTCATGGAAAGTATTAGTATCATACACAGTTCATTGAGTTTAAGCGTGTGCCCGATGACCAGAAGGCATTTGCATATTAACTGTCCATATTGCAAATTCACACACATGTTAACATAAGGAAACGTAGTGTAACATACTAATCATCGCACACGAGTACTCGCAGACGCATCGTGTGCGATACTCTGCCACCGCAAGCAACTAGTTTGCATTTTGCAAAGTTTTTTGTACACACAGAATCGCACACGAAGTAACTGCATTGATCGTCTATGTTGTAATTTCTCATTGCAAATAGTTCATCCGAGTCGGTTGTTTGCCACGTATCACACACATCTTGTTTACACGACTCGTTTGTGTTCTTTTGGCTCATCGCAAACAGTTCATCTATGTGAACTGTATGCCGCATATCACACACATCTTGTTAAGTTGAACCGTTTCTATTGTGTTCCCTAATCGAAAACAGTTCATCCGAGTTAACCGTATGCCGTATATCGCACACACATTGATATGGCTGCCCGTTTCTGTTGTTCTACCTCGTCGCAAACAGTTCGAATGGATTAACCGTGTGTCCTGCATCGCACACACGTTATTATAGCTGCCCGTTTCTGTTGTTCTGCCTCATCACACACAGTTTGAATGGATTAACCGTGTGTCCTGCATCGCACACGTAACTAAAATCTGAATCGTGTTTGATGGCTCCGCCATTGCAAACGTTTTGCACCTTTTTTGACGGGTTTTTACACCACCATTTGTGATTATTGCATCGCACACAATTTCAGCAAAGGGTCTCCAATCATAGTGTCGCGTTAGCAGTATCCTGCAGTAGTGGATTATCCTCATTGCTGCACAGAAGAATTACGTCCTGGAAGCACCGCTAGGTGCCAAACCTGCTGCAGGAGCAACTCTAGATGTTATGAACATCTGGTAGAGCAAAGCTGATGACTACTCGATAGTTCAGTGTGTCATGCTTTACGGCTTAGAACCGGGACTTCAACGACGTTTTGAACATCATGGAGCATATGAGATGTTCCAGGAGTTGAAGTTAATATTTCAAGAAAATGCCCAGATTGAGAGTATGAAGTCTCCAATAAATTCTACAACTGTAAAATGGAGGAGAATAGTTCTGTCAGTGAGCATATACTCAGAATGTCTGGGTACCACAATCACTTGACTCACCTGGGAGTTAATCTTCCGGTTGATAGTGCCATTGACAGAGTTCTTCAATCACTGCCACCAAGCTACAAAAGCTTCATGATGAACTATAATATGCAAGGGATGGATAAGACAATTCCCGAGCTCTTCGCGATGCTAAAGGCTACGGAGGTAGAAATCAAGAAGGAGCATCAAGTGTTGATGGTCAACAAGACCACTAGTTTCAAAAAGAAGGGCAAAGGGAAGAAGGGGAACTTCAAAAAGAACGGCAAGCAAGTTGCTTCTCAAGTGAAGAAGCCCAAGTCTGGACCTAAGCCTGAGACTGAGTGCTTCTACTGCAAAGGGACTGGTCACTAGAAGCGGAACTACCCCATGTATTTGGCGGATAAGAAGGATGGCAAGGTGAAAGGTATATTTGATATACATGTTATTGATGTGTACCTTACTAGTGCTCATAGTAGTGCCTGGGTATTTGATACTGGTTCTGTTGCTCATATTTGCAACTCAAAACAGGGGCTACGGATCAAGCGAAGATTGGCTAAGGACGAGGTGACGATGCGCATGGGAAATGGTTCCAAAGTCGATGTGATTGCCGTCGGCACGCTACCTCTACATCTACCTTCGGGATTAGTTTTAGACCTGAATAATTGCTATTTGGTGCCAGCGTTAAGCATGAACATTATATCTGGATCTTGTTTGATGCGAGACGGTTATTCATTTAAATCAGAGAATAATGGTTGTTCTATTTATATGAGTAATATCTTTTATGTTCATGCACCCTTGATGACTGGTCTATTTTTATTGAAGCCAAAAGATACAAGTTTAATAATGATAGTGCAACTTATTTGTGGCACTGCCGTTTAGGTCATATTGGTGTAAAGCACATGAAGAACTCCATGCCGATGGGCTTTTGGAATCACTTGATTATGAATCACTTGATGCTTGCGAACCATGCCTCATGGGCAAGATGACTAAGACTCCGTTCTCCGGAATAATGGAGCGAGCAACAGACTTATTGAAAATAATATATACTGATGTATGTGGTCTGATGAGTGTTGATGCTCACGGTGGGTATTGTTATTTTCTGACCTTCACAGATGATTTGTGCAGATGTGGGTATATCTACTTAATGAAACATAAGTCTGAAACATTTGAAAAGTTCAAAGAATTTTAGAGTGAAGTGGAAAATCATCGTAACAAGAAAATAAAGTTTCTACGATCTGATCGTGGAGGTGAATATTTAAGTTACGAGTTTGGTCTTCATTTGAAACAATGCAGAATAGTTTTGCAACTCATGCCACCCGGAACACCACAGCGTAATGGTGTGTCCGAACATCGCAATCGTACTTTATTAGATATGATGTGATCTGTGATGTCTCTCACTGATTTACCACTATTGTTTTGGGGTTATGCTTTAGAGACAGCTGCATTCACATTAAATAGGGCACCATCTAAATCCGTTGAGACGACAACTTATGAACTGTGGTTTGGCAAGAAACCCAAGTTGTCATTTCTTAAAGTTTGGGGCTGCGATGCTTATGTGAAAAAGCTTCAACTTGATAAGCTCGAACCCAAATCAGAGAACTATGTCTTCATAGGATACCCAAAGGAAACTGTTGGGTACACCTTCTATCACAGATCCGAAGGCAAGATATTCGTTGCTAAGAATGTATCCTTTCTAGAGAAGGAGTTTCTCTCGAAAGAAGTGAGTGGGAGGAAAGTAGAACTTGATGAGATAACTGTACCTGCTCCCTTATTGGAAAGTAGTTCATCACAGAAATCAATTCCAATGATTCCTACACTGATTAGTGAGGAAGCTAATGATGATGATCATGAAACTTCTGATCAAGTTACTACCGAACCTCGTAGGTCAACTAGAGTAAGATCCACACCAGAGTGGTACGGTAATCTTGTTCTGGAAGTCATGTTACTTGACCATGACAAACCTACGAACTATGAGGAACCGATGATGAGCCCAGATTCCGCAAAATGGCTTGAGGCCATGAAATCTGAAATGGGATCCATGTATGAGAACAAATTGTGGACTTTGGTTGACTTGCCCAATGATAGGCAAGCCATAGAGAATAATGGATCTTCAAGAAGAAGACTGACGCTGACGGTAATGTTACTGTCTACAAAGCTCGACTTGTTGCAAAAGGTTTTCGACAAGTTCAAGGAGTTGACTATGATGAGACCTTCTCACCCGTAGCGATGCTTAAGTCCGTCGGAATCATGTTAGCAATTGCCACATTTTATGATTATGAAATTTGGCAAATGGATGTCAAAACTGCATTCCTTAATGGATATATTAAAGAAGAGTTGTATGCAACTAGAAGGTTTTGTTGATCCAAAAGGTGCTAACAAAGTATGCAAGCTCCAGCGATCCATTTATGGACTGGTGCAAGCATCTCGAAGTTGGAATATACACTTTGATAGTGTGATCAAAGCATATGGTTTTATACAGACTTTTGGAGAAGCCTGTATTTACAAGAAAGTGAGTGGGAGCTCTGTAGCATTTCTGATATTATATGTAGATGACATATTGTTGATCGGAAATGATACTGAATCTCTGAATAGCGTAAAAGGATACTTGAATAAGAATTTTTCAATGAAAGACCTCGGTGAAGCTACTTATATGTTGGGCATGAAGATCTATAGAGATAGATCAAGACGCTTAATTGGACTGTCACAAAGCACATACCTTGATAAAGTTTTGAAGAAGTTCAAAATGGATCAAGTAAAGAAAGGGTTCTTGCCTGTTGAGGGAGTCCTGGATTAGGGGGTATCCGGACAGTCGGACTATATACTTCGGCTGGACTATTGAACCGTGAAGATACAAGACTCAAGACTTTGTCCCGTGTCCGGATGGGACTCTCCTTTGCGTGGAAGACAAGCTTGGCGATCCGGATGTTAGATCTCCTTCTTTGTAACTGACTCTACGTAAACCCTAGCCCCCTCTGGTGTCTATATAAACTGGAGGGTTTAGTCCATAGAGGGACAATCATAATCATCATAGGCTAGCTTCTAGGGTTTAGCCTCTACGATCTGGTGGTAGATCAACTCTTGTAACACTCATATAATCAAGATCAATCAAGCAGGAAGTAGGGTTTTACCTCCATCGAGAGGGCCCGAACCTGGGTAAAACATCATGTCCCCTGCCTCCTATTACCATTAGCCTTAGACGCACAGATCGGGACCCCCTACCCGAGATCCGCCGGTTTTGACACCAACATTGGTGCTTTCATTGAGAGTTCCTCTGTGTCGTCGCTGCAAGGCTTGATGGCTCCTTCAATCATCAACAACGCGATCCAGGGTGAGACTTTTCTCCCCGGACAGATCTTCGTGTTTGGCTGCTTTGCATTGCGGGCCAATTCACTTGGCCATCCGGAGCAGATCGACAGCTACGCCCCTGGCCATTAGGCCAGGTTCGGAAACTTGAACTACACGGCCGATATCCGCGGAGACTTGATCTTCGAAGGATTCGGGCCTACGCCAGGAGCGCTGAACAGTCACGACGAGCACGGCTTAGACCTGTTGTCGGACAACACTCGGGGTATCGCACCTGCAGGAGCTCCAGACCTAAAATCCGGGGCCGATCGCGTCGTCCGAGGACAGGTGGATGGACCCCGCCCCGGAGGCCGCACACTCATCGGCGGTAGAGCCGAACACAGACTCCACCCCCAAGGAAACCTGTGTCACCGGACCCCCGGACTCGTGTCCGGCTATAGGTTCTAGACCGCGTGCCCCCGAGCCCGCCGAATCTGGTTGGGCTCCGGTAATGGAGTTCACTGCTGTGGATATCTTCTAGCACTCGCCCTTTTGCGACATGCTGAACTCATTAAAGTCTCTCTCTTTGTCAGGAGACTCTTGGCCGAACTATGTCCGGCTCGAGTGGGAAGAAGGCGACGAGGAAATTCGTTGCCCACCCACCACCCACTTGATTGCCACTGTCGATGATTTGACCGACGTGCTTGACTTCGACTCTGAAGACATCGGCGGTGTGGACGACGATGTAGGAGAAGAACAGGAAGCACCGCCCACGGGGCGCTGGACAGCCACCT
>NC_041383.1:268924272-268961619 GCF_002162155.2 Triticum dicoccoides | reverse complement strand
ATATATATATATATATATATATATATATATATATATATATATATATATATATATATATATATATATATATATGGTGGACACTCCGAAAGAAACCAATAGCGATGAGGCAATGGAGGATAACCCCTCAAGGAAGAAAGCAAAGCATGGGCGTCATCAGCGCCGCTCCAAGCCCCGCCACAGCAATACCGGCACAGGAGACGAAAACAATTCGGATGGTGCCAAAGATGAATACAACCCTGATCAACCTGCCTTCGAGCAGGCCGAACAGGAAGACGGGCAGGTCAGCGCACACGAACAGGCGACAGACGGGTACCCGGAGGAGGACAACTACATGCCCCCCCTCCGAAGACGAGGTGAGCCTCGACGACGATGAATTCGGCTTGCCTGAGGATCCCGTAGAGTAGGAGCGCTTCAAGCGCCGGCTTATGGCCACTGTGAGGAGCCTGAAAAAGAAGCAGCAACAGCTCCAAGATGATCAAGATCTGCTCATAGACAGATGGACTGAAGTCCTGGCAGCCGAGGAATATGGACTCGAGCGCCACACCAAATGTTACCCAAAGCACAAGTTGCTACCTCAACTCGAGGAGGAGCCTACACTACAAGCACAGGACGAGGCTGACCGGCCACCTCGTGGCCGGGATAAAATGGCGTATCAGCCCGAATACCAGCCCGCACCCCCGCGCCAATACACTACGGCCCGGGGCAATAGGCAGGACCTGCGAGACATACTGGAAAATAAGGCAGGACAACCAAGATCGATCTACGGATCACGGGGGCGCGCTCCAACACGTGACGATGATCGTCATGCCGGATACACTATCAGCAAGTCCGGCCGGGCTGATCATAGCCGACCAGACTTATTCGAACTGCGTAGCAACATAGCCCGGCATAGAGGCGCCACACACCCCTCTGCTTCACAGATGAAGTAATGGATCACAAATTCCCAGAAGGGTTTAAACCCGTAAACATCGAATCATATGATGGCACAACGGACCCCGCAGTATGGATCGAAGATTTCCTTCTCCACATTCACATGGCCCGCGGTGACGATCTACATGTCATCAAGTATCTTCCCCTTAAACTCAAAGGACCGACCCGACACTGGCTGAATAGCCTGCCGGCAAATTCCATCGGCAGTTGGGAAAACCTGGAAGACGCGTTCCTTGACAACTTCCAAGGCACCTACGTGCAACCACCGGATGCTGACGACTTGAGTCACATTACCCAACAGCCCGGAGAGTCAGCCAGGAAATTCTGGACCCGGTTCCTAACTAAAAAGAACCAAATTGTCGAATGTCCGGACGCCGAAGCATTGGCGGCCTTTAAGCATAATATCCGCGATGAGTGGCTTGCCCGACACCTCGGCCAAGAAAAACTGAAGTCCATGGCGGCCCTCACGACACTCATGACCCGCTTCTGCACGGGCGAGGACAGTTGGTTGGCTCGCAGTAGCACCACGCCTAGATCCTCCGGCACTTCAGACATCCGCGATAGCAACGGCAAGCCACGACGCAACAGACACAAGTGTCAGAACAATGGCGACAACACCGAAGACACGACAGTCAACACCGGATTCAGTGGCTCAAAATCCGGTCAGCGGGAAAAGCCGTTCAAAAGAAACAATCAGGGATCGTCTAGTCTGGACCGCATACTTGATCGCTCGTGCCAAATTCATGGCACCCCTAATAAGCCAACAAACCACACTAATAGAGATTGCTGGGTGTTCAAACAGGCCGGCAAAATTAATGCCGAAAACAAGGACAAGGGGCTGCACAGCAACGATGACGAGGAGCCCCGGCGTCCGAACACGGGGGGACAGAAGAAACTTCCTCCCCAGGTGAAAACGGTCAATATGATATATTCCACCCACATTCGCAAACAGGAACGAAAGCGAGCACTAAGGGACGTCTATACATTGGAGCCAGTCGCCCCAAAGTTCAACCCATGGTCAGCCTATCCGATCACTTTTGATCGTAGGGATCACCCTACCAGCATCCGTCATGGCGGTTCAGCCGCATTTGTCCTAGACCCAATCATTGACGGATTCCACCTCACGCGAGTCCTTATGGACGGTGGCAGTAGCCTGAACTTGCTTTATCAGGATACAGTGCGCAAAATGGGCATCGATCCTTCAAGGATCAAGCCCACCAAAACCACCTTCAAAGGTGTAATTCCAGGAGTAGAGGCCCGTTGTATGGGCTCCATAACATTGGAAGTGGTCTTCGGATCCCGGGATAACTTCCGAAGCGAGGAGTTAATCTTTGATATCGTCCCTTTACATAGTGGCTATCATGCACTGCTTGGACAAACCACATTCGCTCGATTCAATGCGGTACCACACTACGCATACCTCAAGCTCAAAATGCCAGGACCTCGCGGGGTTATAACAGTCAATGGAAACACATACCACTCTCTCCGTACAGAAGAGCACACTGCAGCCCTCGCGACAGAAGTACAAAGTAGCCATCTCCGGCAAACCACCAATCCGGCGACAACAACCCCGAACACCGTCAAGTGAGTCCGGAGTACCCTGCAACAGGATTGCCAGGCACGCCAAGAGCGCGACTAGCAGTTCGGCCTCCGCCCTAGCCCCATTCAGGCAACATTTGTGCCGCGCGTACATAATTACGCACTCAAAATACCATGGGCATAGGCGGAGGCGCAACGGTGACGCGGTCCACAGTGCGGTTCAACCGCCACACACTTTAAATAACCTTCTTTCTCTTTCAGGACCCTACTTTCGGGCAGCCCCCTCAGAAGACTAGATCATCGGGCTTATCACAGGAGAGAAAACCAAGGAGGCAAAAGGCTTTGCGCACACAGGGAATACCCAGGTGGTATCTATCAATAATCATTATACCTATTTTACATACCCGCATGCGGCCCGCCCTTGGATAGGACATGTCAAATAGTCCTATTTGCTTCTGCTTAATGCATTAATTGTACACATACGCTTGGACGTATTATTTATCAATGGGAAATAATATATAGCGTTAGCTTATTATTCCTATCTTCAGATTTTCCCTAAAAATGTTTATTTAATATTGAATACGTACACTTTGGTACGTTCAGTTTGCCAAGGGCTTCTTACAGTGCCCCATAATACGGCAAGATAAGTCCGAACACTTCCAACAGTGCGGCACCCCGAACTTATAGCATTATATGCATCAGCTCCGAATCATGTCTTGGGTCAATAGTTGGGTTTGCCCGGCTCCCTTGTTTTGGTACCTTACGTTCCGTTATACCGGCTAAGTTAGCGCAGGGAGAACTACTGCGATTGTGTCCCGGTTCTTCCGGACAAGCACCTCAGTAGAGAAAGCCGAAAACTGACTGTCATGATGCGGCGAGAGCTGGTCGCTGTTCGAGAGGTCTTAAATCCTTAAAGATTTTTTCCGCTTCAGGCAAGGTATCGGCCTTGTCCGATTTAGGCGTGTATAACGCCCCAATTCGGCTTTCCGAATCCTAGGGGCTTCGCCGAAATTTAAAATTGTAGACTTCTATGGCTAAGTGAGAGTTATAAAGCCGCATAGTCCGATTGCCTTGTTCGCTGCGCCAGACACCTCCTTCAAGGACCAAAATTTGGATAAAGAGTGTCTGGGGTTTCCACGAACACCCCTGTACTAGTTACGTGGGGGCGGAAGCCGATGACTGGCCTACTTTCAGAATTTTATAAACAGTCGCATAGAAGGTAATATTTTAAATCAACAAAGCGCCATATAGCGCAAACAAACTCGTTTTAATATTACAAAGACGACATGAGTACATTCACTCAAAGATTGTGTCCTTGGTACATTCATCGGCCACGAGGCGAGCGACTTTCATAACGCCATCATAATATTTCTCAGGGTAGCGATGCGCCTTGCCCTCCGACGGTCCATCCTTCACCAGCTTCTCTGCATCCAGCTTGGCCCAATGCATCTTCGCACGAGCAAAGGCCCGGCGGGCACCCTCAATGCAAACGGATCGCTTGATAACTTCAAGTCGCAGGTAGGCATTTACCATCCGCTTTATAAGGCCGAAGTAGCTGGCGGGCAGGGGCTCACCAGGCCACATCCGAACTATGAAATCCTTCATGGCCACTTCGGCCGCCCTGTGGAGTTCAACCAATTGCTTCAGTTGGTCACTCAGAGGCATCGGGTGTTCGGCTCCAGCATACTGGGACCAGAACAGCTTCTCCGTTGAGCTCCCCTCTTCGGCAGGTAGAACTCCGTGGCATCCGATATGTTGCGTGGCAGATCTGCGAATGCCCCTGGAGAGCTCTGAATTCGGGTAAGTAAAAGAAATGTCTCCTCCACATGCTTGCTTTGCATAATGAATGCCTTACCTGCCGCTATCTTCTTGGCCGCCTAGATTTCCTGCTGGGCCTTTTGGGCTTCGGCCTTGGTGTCTTTCGTGCTCAAAAGGGCCTTCTCAAGATCAAACTCTTTCGTCTTGAAGTCACGCTCCAAGGACTCGAATTTCTTGCCGAGCTCCCGGAGCTCTTGCTATACCTCGCCCACCCTAGCATCTTGCTTTTCACGCTCAATGCGCTCCGAGACCGCCTTGTCTTCGGCCTTGGATAGCGCTTTCTTCAGGGCCGCCACTTTGGTCGTGGCCCCTATTACAAAATCATGACGCTTTTTGTTACCATCACCAATTTTTTCTCCCCTATATTATATGTGAACGGGGTATCACTCACCTTTGTTCTCTTCGAGCTGCCTCTTTGTGAGGCTGAGCTCCTCTTTGGCCTGCTCCAGGTCCCGTTTGAGTCCGGTGACCTCTGTTGTGCGGGCAGCAGCGGCAAGCAGCACTGCCTACTTATTCACATAGACACATACTGTTAGACTCCTGCGGTTTAGAGTTGACCCTCCGTTTGGCTTTTCTTTCCGAACACCAAACAGAGTATCAGGGGCTACTATCTATTGGGTGATAATTTCTCACACTTTTGATTACTTACCTCAAAGCCTGTCAGGAGGCTGGTGCAGGCTTCGGTCAGTCAGCTTTTGGTGGACCGAACCTTCTGAATCACCGCACTCATAAGAGTACGGTGCTCTTCTTCCATGGAAGCGCCGCGAAGCACTTCCAACAGACTATCCAACGCCTCTGGCGCAACGGAAGTCATCGGCACGGCCGGCTCGCCCTCCTTAGCGAAGGGCTGCCTACCCGAATCCGAAACCTTTGGAGGTTCCGGTACAGTGTTCGGCTGGGAGCCCAACTTGCCGCGGCTCTCGTCACCATAATCTGTGGGGATCTTACTCCCCATGTGCCCGGCGTCTGGAATTTCGCCTTGGGGAGGTTGCCGTCAGGAGCGAATTCATCGCCGAATCGCTTAGAGACCCATCCGAAGAGGATACTCGGGATGGGCCCTGGCCGGACTGCATATACGTGTTTGGCGTTATAACAAACTATGAAGCTAAGTCGTACTAAGGTACTACAGAGTGCGGATACTTATGATCTCACCAAGGGCTTGCCCCTGGGCAGCCACTCCTCCTCGCTGTAAGCGGCCGTGGTGGAGTGATCCGGAAGGGATGCCTTTCCCTTCTTTGGCGTCCTAGCCTCCCCCTGTGGGGCGGCTGTCGGTGTCAAAACCGGCGGATCTCGGGTAGGGGGTCCCAATCTGTGCATCTAGGCTGATGGTAACAGGAAGCAAGGGACACAATGTTTACCCAGGTTCGGGCCCTCTCGATGGAGGTAAAACCCTACTTCCTGCTTGATTAATATTGAAGATATGAGTATTACAAGAGTAGATCTACCACGAGATCGTAGAGGCTAAACCCTAAAAGCTAGCCTATGATGGTATGATTGTAATTGTGATCGGCCTTCTAAGGACCAACCTCTCCGGTTTATATAGACAACGAAGAGGGCTAGGGTTTACATGGAGTCGGTTACAAGGAAGGAAACATAATATCCAGATCGCCAAGCTTGCCTTCCACGCCAAGGAGAATCCCATCCGGACACGGGACGAAGTCTTGAGTCTTGTATCTCCACGCTTCAATAGTCCGGACGATGTACACGGTCCGGCTGTCCGGATACCCCCTAATCCAGGACTCCCTCAGTAGCCCCTTAACCAGGCTTCAATGATGATGAGTGATACGTCTCCAACGTATATATAATTTTTGATTGCTCCATGCTATATTATCTACTGTTTTGGGCAATATTGGGCTTTATTATCCACTTTTATATTATTTTTGGGACTAACCTATTAACCGGAGGCCCAGCCCAGATTTGCTATTTTATGCCTATTTCAGTGTTTCGAGGAAAAGGAATATCAGACGGAGTCAAAACGGAACGAAATCAACTAGAGAAGTTATTTTTGGAAGGAAAGCCACCAGATAGACTTGGACTCTATGTCAGAAGATACAAGAGCTGGTCACAAGGGTGGGGGGCGCGCCCACACCCCTAGGGCGCGCCCCCTGCCTCATGGGGCCCCCGAAGCTCCACCGACGTACCCCTTGCACCCATATATACCTATGTACCCTAAAACTTCCAGAACAGAAGATAGATCGGGAGTTCCGCCGCCGCAAGCCTCTGTAGCCACCAAAAACCTCTCGGGAGCCCGTTTTGGCACCCTGCCGGAGGGGGAACCATCACCGGTGGCCATCTTCATCATCCCGGTGCTATCCATGATGAGGAGGGAGTAGTTCACCCTCGAGTGTGAGGGTATGTACCAGTAGCTATGTGTTTGATCTCTTTCTCTCGCGTTCTCGACTTCACACGATCTTGATGTATCCCGAGCTTTGCTATTGTAGTTGGATCTTATGATGTTTCTCCCCCTCTACTCTCTTGTGATGAATTGAGTTTCCCCTTTGAAGTTATCTTATCGGATTGAGTCTTTTATGAGAACACTTGATGTATGTCTTGCCGTGATTATCTGTGGTGACAATGGGATATTGATGTCTACTACACAACCTTCTTCTTGTAGACGTTGTTGGGCCTGCAAGTGCACAGGTTTTGTAGGACAGTAGCAAATTTCCCTCAAGTGGATGACCTAAGGTTTATCAATCCGTGGGAGGCGTAGGATGAAGATGGTCTCTCTCAAGCAACCCTGCAACCAAATAACAAAGAGTCTCTTGTGTCCCCAACACACCCAATACAATGGTAAATTGTATAGGTGCACTAGTTCGGCGAAGAGATGGTGATACAAGTGCAAAATAGATAGTAGATATAGGTTTTTGTAATTTGAAATAATAAAAACAGCAAGGTAACAAGTGGTAAAAGTGAGCATAAACGGTATTGCAATGATAGGAAACAAGGCCTAGGGTTCATACTTTCACTAGTGCAAGTTCTCTCAACAATAATAACATAGATAGATCATATAACAAGCCCTCAACATGCAACAAAGAGTCACTCCAAAGCCACTAATAGCGGAGAACAAACGTAGAGATTATGGTAGGGTACGAAACCACCTCAAAGTTATTCTTTCGGATCAATCTATAAAATAGTTCGTACTAGAATAACACCTTAAGATACAAATCAACCAAAACCCTAATGTCACCTAGATACTCCATTGTCACCTCAAGTATCCGTGGGCATGATTATACGATATGCATCACACAATCTCAGATTCATCCAACCAACACAAAGTACTTCAAAGAGTGCCCCAAAGTTTCTACTGGAGAGTCAAGAACGTGTGCCAACCCCTATGCATAGGTTCCCAATGTCACGAAACCCGCAAGTTGATCACCAAAACATACATCAAGTGGCACATGATATCCCATTGTCACCACAGATAATCACGGCAAGACATACATCAAGTGTTCTCATAAAAGACTCAATCCGATAAGATAACTTCAAAGGGGAAACTCAATTCATCACATGAGAGTAGAGGGGGAGAAACATCATAAGATCCAACTACAATAGCAAAGCTCGGGATACTTCAAGATCGTATCACCTCAAGAACACGAGAGAGAGATCAAACACATAGCTACTGGTACATACCCTCAGCCCCGAGGGTGAACTACTCCCTCCTCGTCATGGATAGCACCGGGATGATGAAGATGGCCACCGGTGATGGGACCCCCCTCCGTCAGGGTGCCGGAACAGGCTCCCGAGAGGTTTTTGGTGGCTACAGAGGCTTGCGGCGGTGGAACTCCCGATCTATCTTTTGTTCTGGAAGTTTTAGGGTACGTAGGTATATATGGGTGAAAGGAGTACGTCGGTGGAGCTACGGGGGCCCCACGAGGCAGGGGGCGCGCCCGGGGGGGTGGGCGCGCCCCCCACCCTCGTGAGCACCTCCCGTATCTTCTGACGTGGGGTCCAAGTCCATCAGGTGGGTTTCCTTCCAAAAATAACTTCTCCAGTTGATTTCGTTCCGTTTTGACTCCGTCTGATATTCCTTTTCCTCGAAACACTGAAATAGGCATAAAACAACAAATCTGGGCTGGGCCTCCGGTTAATAGGTTAGTCCCAAAATTAATATAAAAGTGGATAATAAAGCCCAATATTGCATAAAACAGTAGATAGAGTAGTATGGAGCAATCAAAAATTATAGATACGTTGGAGACGTATCAAGCATCCTCAAGCTTAATTCCTGCTCGTCCTCGAGTAGGTAAATGATAAAAAAGAATTTTTGATGCGGAGTGATACTTTGGCATAATTTCAATGTAAATCTTCTTAATTGTGGCATGAATATTCAGATCCGAAAGATTCAAGACAAAATGTCATATTGACACAAAAATAATAATACTTCAAGCATACTAATAAAAGTAATCATGTCTTCTCAAAATAGCATGGCAAAAGAAAGTTCATCCCTACAAAATCATATAGTTAGGCTATGCTTCATTTTCGTCACACAAAGATGTTTCCAACTTCTATACCCCCGATGACAAGCCAAGCAATTGTTTCATACTTAAATAATCTCAAACTTTTTCAACCTTCACGCAATACATGAGCGTGAGCCATGGATATAGCACTATGGGTGGAATAGAATATGATGATGGGGATTGTGTGGAGAAGACAAAAAGGGAGAAAGTCTCACATTGACGAGGATAATCAACGGGCTATGGAGATGCCCATTAATTGATGTCAACATGAGGAGTAGGGATTGCCATGCAACGGATGCACTAGAGCTATGAATACTCAACAAAAGAAAACTAGCGGGTGTGCATCCAACTCGCTTGCTCATGAAGACCTAGGGCATTTGTGGAAGCCCGTCGTAGGAATATAAAAGCCAAGTTCTATAATGAAAAATTCCCACTAGTATAAAAAGGACTACTTATGAGACTCACTACATGAAGAACAAGGTGCTACTTTGAAGCACAATATATGAGACTCACTATATGAAGAACATGTTGGGGAACGTAATAATTTCAAAAAATTTCCTACGCACACGCAAGATCATGGTGATGGCATAGCAACGAGAGGGGAGAGTATTGTCCATGTACCCTCGTAGACCATAAGCGAAAGCGTTATGACAACGCGGTTGATGTAGTCGTACGTCTTCATGATCCGACCGATCCAAGTACCGAACGTATGGCACCTCCGAGTTCAGCACATGTTCAGCTCGATGACGATCCCCGGACTCCAATCCAGCAAAGCGTCGGGAATGAGTTTCGTCAGCACGACGGCGTGGTGACGATGATGATGTTCTACCGGCGCAGGGCTTCGCCTAAACTCCGCGACGATGTGACCGAGGTGGAATATGGTGGAGGGGGGCACCGAACACGGCTAAGGAACGATCCGTAGATCAACTTGTGTGTTCTAGGGTGCCCCCCTGCCCCCGTATATAAAGGAGCAAGGGGGGGTGCAGCCGGCCCTAGGAGGAGGTGCGCCGGAGGAGTCCTACTCCCACCGGGAGTAGGACTCCCCCCCTTTTCCTAGTTGGATTAGGACTTGGGGGGAGGGAAAGAGGAAAGGGGGGCGCCGTCCCCCCTTCCTTGTCCTATTCGGACTAAGGGGGGAGGGGGCGCGAGGCCTGCCCTGGCCGGCCCTCCTCTTCTCCCTCATGGCCCACTAAGGCCCATTAACCCCCGGGAGGGTTCCGGTAACCCCCCGGTGTTCCGGTAAAATCCCGATTTCACCCGGAACTATTCCGATGTCCAAATATAGGCTTCCAATATATCAATCTTTATGTCTCGACCATTTCGAGACTCCTCGTCATGTCCGTGATCACATCCGGGACTCCGAACAAACTTTGATACATCAAAACTTATAAACTCATAATAAAACTGTCATCGTAACGTTAAGCGTGCGGACCCTACGGGTTCGAGAACTATGTAGACATGACCTAGAACTATTCTCGGTCAATAACCAATAGCGGAACCTGGATGCCCATATTGGTTCCTACATATTCTACGAAGATCTTTATCGGTCAAACCACATAACAACATACGTTGTTCCCTTTGTCATCGGTATGTTACTTGCCCGAGGTTCGATCATCGGTATCCAATACCTAGTTCAATCTTGTTACCAGCAAGTCTCTTTACTCGTTATGTAATGCATCATTCTGTAACTAACTCATTAGCTACATTGCTTGCAAGGCTTATAGTGATGTGCATTACCGAGAGGGCCTAGAGATACCTCTCCGACAATTGGAGTGACAAAACCTAATTTCGAAATACGCCAACCCAACATGTACCTTTGGAGACACCTGTAGTACTCCTTTATAATCACCAAGTTACGTTGTGATGTTTGGTAGCACCCAAAGTGTTCCTCCGGTAAACGGGAGTTGCATAATCTCATAGTTATAGGAACATGTATAAGTCATGAAGAAAGCAATAGCAATATACTAAACGATCAAGTGCTAGGCTAACGGAATGGGTCATGTCAACCACATCATTCTCCTAATGATGTGATCCCATTTAATCAAATGACAACACATGTCTATGGTTAGGAAATATAACCATCTTTGATTAATGAGCTAGTCAAGTAGAGGCATACTAGTGACGTTGTGTTTGTCTATGTATTCACACATGTATTACGTTTCCGGTTAATACAATTCTAGCATGAATAATAAACATTTATCATGATATGAGGAAATAAATAATAACTTTATTATTGCCTCTAGGGCATATTTCCTTCAGTCTCCCACTTGCACTAGAGTCAATAATCTAGACTACATAGTAATGATTCTAACACCCATGGAGTCTTGGTGCTGATCATGTTTTGCTCGTGAGAGAGGCTTAGTCAAGGGGTCTGCAACATTCAGATCCGTATGTATCTTGCAAATTTCTATGTCTCCCACTTGGACTTGGTCCCGGATGGAATTGAAGCGTCTCTTGATGTGCTTGGTCCTCTTGTGAAATTGGGATTCCTTTGCCAAGGCAATTGCACCAGTATTGTCACAGAAGATCTTCATTGGTCCCGATGCACTAGGTATGACACCTAGATCGGAAATTAACTCCTTCATCCAGACTCCTTCATTTGCTGCTTCCGAAGCAGCCATGTACTCAGCTTCACATGTAGATCCCGCCACGACGCTTTGTTTAGAACTGCACCAACTTACAGCTCCACCGTTTAATAAAAACACGTATCCGGTTTGCGATTTAGAATCGTCCGGATCTGTGTCAAAGCTTGCATCGACGTAACCATATACGACAAGCTCTTTGTCACCTCCATATACGAGAAACATATCCTTAGTCCTTTTCAGGTATTTCAGGATGTTCTTGACCGCTGTCCAGTGATCCACTCCTGGATTACTTTGGTACCTTCCTGCCAAGCTTATCGCTAAGCATATGTTAGGTCTGGTACACACCATTGCATACATGATAGAGCCTATGGTTGAAGCATAGGGAACATCTTTCATTTTCTCTCTATCTTATGCTGTGGTCGGGCATTGAGTCTGACTCAACTTCACACCTTGTAGTACGGGCAAGAACCCTTTCTTTGCCTGATCCATTTTGAACTTTTTCAAAATTTTATCAAGGTATGTGCTTTGTGAAAGTCCTATTAAGCATCTTGATCTATCTCTATAAATCTTGATGCCCAATATGTAAGCAGCTTCACCGAGGTCTTTCATTGAAAAACTTTTATTCAAGTATCCCTTTATGCTATCCAGAAATTCTATATCATTTCCAATTAATAATTTGTCATCTACATATAATATCAGAAATGCTACAGAGCTCCCACTCACTTTCTTGTAAATACAGGCTTCTCCAAAAGTCTGTATAAAACCATATGCTTTGATCACACTGTCAAAGCGTTTATTCCAACTCCGAGATGCTTGCACCAGTCCATAAATGGATCGCTGGAGCTTGCACACTTTGTTAGCACCTTTTGGATCAACAAAACCTTCTGGCTGCATCATATACAACTCTTCTTCCAGAAATCCATTCAAGAATGCAGTTTTGACATCCATTTGCCAAATTTCATAATCATAAAATGCAGCAATAGCTAACATGATTCGGACAGACTTAAGCATCGCTACGGGTGAGAAAGTCTCATCGTAGTCAACCCCTTGAACTTGTCGAAAACCTTTCGCAACAACTCGAGCTTTACAGACAGTTACATTACCATCAGCGTCAGTCTTCTTCTTAAAGATCCATTTATTCTCAATGGCTTGCCGATCATCGGGCAAGTCAACCAAAGTCCATACTTTGTTCTCATACATGGATCCCATCTCAGATTTCATGGCCTCTAGCCATTTTGCGGAATCTGGGCTCATCATCGCTTCCTCATAGTTTGTAGGTTCATCATGGTCAAGTAACATGACTTCCAGAATAGGATTACCATACCACTCTGGTGCAGATCTTACTCTGTTAGACCTACGAGGTTCAGTAGAAACTTGATCTGAAGTTTCATGATCAATATCATTAGCTTCCTCACTAATTGGTGTAGGTGTCACATGAACCGATTTCTGTGATGAACTACTTTCCAATAAGGGAGCTGGTACAGTTACCTCATCAAGTTCTACTTTCCTCCCACTCACTTCTTTCGAGAGAAACTCCTTCTCTAGAAAGGATCCATTCTTAGCAATGAATGTCTTGCCTTCGGATCTGTGATAGAAGGTGTACCCAATTGTCTCCTTTGGGTATTGTCGGTGTCAAAACCGGCGGATCTCGGGTAGGGGGTCCCCAACTGTGCGTCTGGGCGGATGGTAATAGGAGACAAGGGACACGATGTTTTACCCAGGTTCAGGCCCTCTTGATGGAGGTAAAACCCTACGTCCTGCTTGATTAATATTGATGATGTGTGTTACAAGAGTAGATCTACCACGAGATCAAGGAGGCTAAACCCTAGAAGCTAGCCTATGGTATGATTGTTGTTCGTCCTATGGACTAAAGCCATCCGGTTTATATAGACACCGGAGAGGGCTAGGGTTACACAGAGTCGGTTACAATGGTAGGAGATCTACATATCTGTATCGCCAAGCTTGCCTTCCACGCCAAGGAAAGTCCCATCATAGTCTTGGAGTCCGGCCGATCATGATAGTTCGGCTATCCGGACACCCCCTAGTCCGGAACTCCCTCAGTAGCCCCTGAACCAAGCTTCAATGACGACGAGTCCGGCGTGCATGTTGTCTTCGGCATTGCAAGGCGGGTTCTTCCTCCGAATAATTTATAGAAGATTGTGAACACCAGGATAGTGTCCGGCTCTGCAAAAATAAATTCCACGTACCACCGTAGAGAGAATAATATTACACAAGTTCAATCTGCTGACGTATTTTGTGGCGTGACGTCACACCATTACCAAGCCTTTACTCGAATTGTTTTTATTGTATCACCTCAGCGCATTTAGCGAGGTGGTTTCCTTGGCACGTCTTGTCGAACCAGAGATCGTGTTCCCCTTATTTCGGGATTCCCATCAATACGGACGTGGGTAACCCAACCGCGCCATTGATTGTGACGCTTGGGAGATAAGCGAGTTTTACCAGGCCGGTGGGGACACATGTTTTTGTCCGCCCATATAAGGGGGTAAAGATCCAACCCTTTTAGCTGCGCCTTCTTCCTCCTTGGCTTATCCATCTCCGTGAACTCGAGCTCCAGCACCCAAGTCCGCACTTCTCACCTCAACCTTCTCCAACTATGTCCGGAGCGGGAGGCAAGTGGATGGCCTCCTCCGTCACGGAGGGGCAGATCCAGAAGCTGCGCGACACCGGATATTTGTCCAACGACATCGCGCACCGGCTCCCCGACGAGGGAGAGCTCATCCCCACCCCCAGGCCCCATGAGAGGGTAGTATTTCTTCCCCATTTCCTCCGCGGACTGGGCTTCCCACTTCATCCCTTTGTCCGAGGGCTCATGTTCTACTATGGCCTAGATTTCCATGATCTGGCCCCAAATTTCATCCTCAACATCTCGGCGTTTATCGTCGTGTGCGAGGCCTTCCTTTGCATCCAGCCCCACTTCGGCTTGTGGCTCAAGACCTTCAGTGTCAAGCCGAAGGTTGTGAAGGGCAGCCAAGCGGAGTGCGGAGGCGCCATGGTGGGCAGGATGTCCCATGTTACGTGGCTGGAGGGCACTTTCATGGAAACCATCAAGGGGTGGCAATCGGGGTGGTTCTACATCACCGAGCCGCGTGACCCTGATTGGGCAGCGGCCCTCGAATTCAGATCCGGCATCCCTACACGGCTCACCTCCTGGAAAGAGAGTGGCCGGATCTGGGGCGATTCAGAGGAGCTGACCGGACTCCAAGCCTGCATCCAAAAGCTGGTGGACAAGAAGCTCAAGCTTGTCAACGTAGTCCAGGTCATGCTCATCCGTCGGATTCTCCCGTGCCAACGACGGGGCTTCAACATGTGGGAGTTCGATCCGGCGCAGCACCAGACCCTGAGCGGGCTCTTTGACACTACGTACGAAGATGCCTGGAAGGTGCTGTTCAAAGGCGCTGAGGCTCCCGCATCCGCTACCAAAGATCGCGGATTCCGCTCGCAGTGTCCAGCTGACGAGGTAAGTGATTTTGTCACTTGTTCTCCATAGTTTGACTCCATGCGGGATCTAAACTCCCTTTACCTTTGACAGGACTGGCTGGCGAAGGCCGGACGGACTACCTGTCCGGCCCCATTACCAGAGGACCCAGCAGACGCCCGCCTAACAGGGCTGCTGGCTCCGGCACCCCACGTGGTGCCCGAGAAGAAGGCCAAGAAGAAGGCCGCGGGGACTCGAAAGAGTTCCCGTTTTCAGGTGCTATCAGATGATGAATCCGAGGCCGACTCCTCCCACCAAGGCGAGGAGGAGAAGAAGAAAGCCTCTCCCCCAGCGGGGGGAGGGAAGAAAAGGAAGGCCTCCCCAACAAGGGAGGCCGAAGGGTCCAAGAAGGGAAAAACTCTTCCCCTGGACTGCTCCGCGAATGCCAGTGACGACGACGAGGACTGGCCTCCAAGGGCCAAGCCCCTGGCGAGATCGTAAGTATCCGGACTCCCGAATAACTTCAAGGTTTTTCTTTTTCACCACATAATGTCTTTCTAATGCCGCATACAACCCTGCAGTCCGCCCAAGGACGATCTTCCCGCTTCATCGAGCGGGTCCTTAGGTGCGTCGGATATGGATTCTCTTCCGACTGCCTCCACCCCCCGTGCCGCGGACGATGCCGAGGTGGGATCCCAGGAAGGGACCCACCAGGAGGAGGAGGCTCCGGAGGTGTCACAGGACAACCTCCCGGACTTTGCACCGGACTCGGCCCCGGAACCCACAGTGGCTCCGGAGTCCGGCGGGCGACCCCTTCGCAAGAAGGGCAAGACCGTGATGCCGGCTGCCTCCATCCAACCGGAGGCGCCGGATAATTTGCTGGAGGCGCTCAACGGCGCCTCCATCGAAGAGGAACACCGCACTGTTATGAGTGCGGTGATTCAAAAGGTTCAGCTCGCCAAGAGTGGGCTGACCGAAGCCTGCAGCAGCCTTCTAACAGGCTTTGAGGTAAGAATTTCAATATGTATAAAATGGTACCGCATAGACAGTAGCCCCTGATGCTCGGTTCGGTGTTCGGAAAGAAAAGCCGGACTGAGGATCTAAAAAGATATACGCAGGAGTCATAATAAATATGTCAATATGGGATTGCAGGCTGCGCTGCTGACCTCTGCCGCACTGACTACGGAGGTCAATACATTGAAGGAAAGCCTCGAGCGGTCCGAGAACGAGCTCGGCCGTGCCAAGAAGCAGCTCGAGGACAAGGAAGGTGAGTAACACCTTACTAAAATTGTACCTTACAGAAAAGGGTTTTGGTTGCAAAAAGAATGACAAGGATAACGTGGGTATTGCAGGGGCCACTAACGAGGTGGCGACCCTGAAAGAGGTGGTGGCCACGGCCGAACGCAATGCGGCCGCGGAGCGCACCGAGCGAGAGAAGCAGGAGGAGCGGGTGGCGGAGGTACAGCAAGAGCTCCAGGATCTCGTGAAAAAACATGAGAGCCTGGAGCGTGACTCGAAGACTCAAGAGTCTGAGCGCAACGGCTCTTGAGAGTGCCAAAGCCGCTAAGGCCGAAGCCTACAAGGCCCTCCAGGAGATTGAGGCGGTGAAGAAAATAGCAGCGGGTAAGGCATTTTTCATGCAAAGTAAGCATGTGAGTGTTAATTACCTGTTGCTTACCCGAATTCGGAGCTCTCTAGGAGCGTTCGTAGATCTTCCTCGCAGCGTGTCCGATGCTGCCGCGTTCTACTGGGCCGAGGAGGGGAGCTCAATGGAGATGGTCTTCTGGTCTCAGTATGCCGAGGCCGGACCTCCGGTGCCCCTTAGCGACCAGCTGAAGCAGCTGGTCGAGCTCCACAAGGCAGCCAAACAGGCCATGAAGGGCCTCATAGTTCGGCTGTGGCCTAAGAGGCCATGCCTGGGAACTACTTCGGCCTGGTGCGGCGGCTGGTGGATGCGTGCTCGTGGGTTGAAGTCATCAAGCACTCCGCCTGTATTGAAGGTGCCTGTTGGGCCCTTGCCCGCGCAAAGGTGCACCGGGGCAAGATGGATGCCCAGAAGCTCGTGACGGACCCGCCACCAGAGGGCAAGGAGCATCGCACACCCGAGATGTATTATAAGAGTGTGCTGAAGGGCACCCGCACTATTGCGGGTGAGTGCTCCAAAGATGTAATTTTTGAGTAGACTCGCATTTTGTTATCCTGTGCGCTGAAAACTTAGTTCATATGCGCTAAGCAACGCTTGTTAATTTAAAATATTACCTTATGTGTGGCTGTTTATCAAATTTGAGAGATGGCAAGTCGTCGGCTTTAGCCCCCATGCCACGAGTGCTGGGGTGTTCGGGATAAACTTGAGCACTCTTTTTCCCATTTTTGGGTCCATCTAGGGAGGCGCTCAACACAACGAACAAGGCAACCGGACTTATAATGCTTGAACACTCTCACTTAGCCATAGAATTCTATAATTTTAAATTTCGGCGAAGCCCCTAGTCTTCGGAAGGCCGAATTTGGGGCGCTATCCACGCCTGGGCCGGACAAGATCCGGCTCCTCGCTCTAAGCGGCATAAGTCTTTAAGGACTCGCAAAAAACCTCTCGAACAGCGACCGGCTCTCGCCTCATCATGACGGTCAGTTTTAGCTTTCTCCACTGAGGCGTTAACCCAGCTCAACTGGGGCGCAATCGCAGTGGTTCTCCCAGTGCTACCTTAGCCGATACAACAGAACGTAAGGTACCAAAACATGGGAGCCGGGCAAACCCAACTATTGACCCAAGACATGATTCGGAGCCGATGCATATAGTGCTATAAGTTCGGGGTGCCGCACTTGTGAAAGTGTTCGGACTTATCACACCATGATGCGGGAAACATAAGCCCCTAGTGTATTTTAGCCGTACCAAAGTGTACGGATGCAACATGCCGTAAATGAACATATGTATAAAAAGGAAATGCAATTATAAGCAAAAAGGTGCTGCATTGTTTATTTAAGAAAGACTGCTGTAAGTGCAGAATGATACAAATGGTGCGATAAGCAAGGGATGGGACTGTTAAACATGTCCCCCTCCAGGGGTAGGCTGCCGAATGGTGCATAAAACAGATTTAATGCTCGTAATGGAGACCACCTGGATATTCGTTGTAGCCTTTATCCTTCCCTGGCTGTTGCATCGTGAGTTCGGCAGGTCTACTGCCGGACAGGGCCTCTGACGAACGGAGTCCCGTGGGTAAAAAAGGAAAAAGAAAAGAAAAAAGAACGACACACTTGAGAGCCCCTGGTGTGGTTGAGCTGCAGTCTGGGCCTATCGTGGTCGTGCCCCTTTCCCCATGCCCATGGTATCTTCAGAGTGTAATGGTGTACGCGAAGGACCTGTTTTGACGTTTTACAGGGGCTGGGGTTGGGGCCGCACTGCTACGCGTGCTCGGAACGTGCCAGGTGGTCTTGTTGTAGGTTACTCCGGGCGCGCTTAGCTGTGTCCGGCCGCTTAACGGCCGGACTCGAAAATTGCCTTAAGAGGCTGCATTGTACTTCTGCCGCGAGAGCCGCTGTATGTTCCTCCATTCGGAGAGAACGTTCAGTGTTTCCGTTGTCCGTGATGACTCCTCGAGGGCCTGGCATCTTGAGCTTGAGGTATGCATAGTGCGGCACCGCGTTGAACTTTGCAAACGCGGTACGTCCGAGTAGGGCATGATAGCCGCTGCGGAACGGAACTATGTCGAAGATTAACTCCTCACTTCGGAAGTTATCCGGGGATCCGAAGACCACTTCCAGTGTGACTGAGCCTGTATAATTGGCTTCTACTCCTGGTATGATGCCTTTAAAGGTCGTCTTGGTAGGTTTAATCCTTGAGGGATCTATGCCCATTTTGCGCACTGTATCCTGATAAAGCAGGTTCAGGCTGCTGCCGCCGTCCATCAGGACTCTGGTGAGGTGAAATCCATCGATGATTGGGTCTAGGACCAATGCGGCGAATCCACCGTGGTGTATGCTGGTGGGGTGGTCCCTTAGGTCAAAAGTGATCGGGCAGGAGGACCATGGATTGAACTTCGGGGCAACTGGCTCCATCATGTATACATCCCTGAGTGCACGCTTCCGCTCCCTTTTGGGTATGTGCGTTGCGTATATCATGTTCACCGTCCGCACCTGTGGGGGGAAACCCTTCTGTCCTCTATTGTTCGGCGGTCGGGTCTCTTCCTCGTCATCGCTATGCAGCCCCTTGTCATTCTTTTCGGCAATTAACTTGCCCGCCTGCTTGAATACCGAACAGTCCCTGTTGGTGTGGTTGGCTGGTTTTTCGGGGGTGCCATGTATCTGGCACGAGCGATCGAGTATTCGGTCCAAATTGGACGGACCCGGAGTAGTTCTTTTGAATGGCTTTTTCCGCTGACCGGGTTTAGAGCCTCTGAATCCGGCATTGACTGCCGTATTGTGACGCCCTCGATTCAATCATACACTAATCATACACGCAAATGTGTACGATCAAGATCAAGGACTCACGGGAAGATATCACAACACAACTCTAGACACAAATTAAAATAATACAAGCTTTATATTACAAGCCAGGGGCCTCGAGGGCTCGAATACATAAGCTCGAAAACACAAGAGTCGGCGGAAGCAACAATATCTGAGTACAGACATAAGTTAGACAAGTTTGCCTTAAGAAGGCTAGCACAAAAGCAACATCGATCGAAAAGGCAAGGCCTCCTGCCTGGGAGCCTCCTAACTACTCCTGGTCATCGGCGGTCTCCACCACATGGTAGTAGACGCCCTCGGTGTAGTAGCAGTCGTCAAAGGTGTCATCTGGCTCCTGGACTCCATCATCTGGTTCCGTCATCCGAGAAGAATGGAAAAGGGGAAAAAGAGGGAGCAAAGCAACCGTGAGTACTCATCCAAAGTACTCACAAGCAAGGATCTACACTACAGATGCAACATTTTCAAAGGAAGGCTGTATATGTGGACTGGGCTGCAGAAATGCCAGAATAGAGAGAAGGCCTAGTCCTATCGAAGACTAGCATCTTCTCGAACCCACCATCTTGCAGCAACATGAGGGAGTAGAGTAGCATAAAGTAAAGTAGCAGTGGTGTTATCAACCTCGGCCGGAGATCCTTTCTTGACTCCCTGCGAGAAAGAAATCCCAGAGCCATACTATCCAGTTATCATCACAATCAAATCCTCATCACCATCCAGTTCTCATCACAAGTATCCAGTTCTAGTTGTATCGATCGGGATACAACTCCAAGTGTCCGTTACCGTAGGACAGGCTATCGATAGATGTTTTCTTCTCTGCAGGGGTGCACCAACTTACCCACCACGCTTGATTAACTCCGGCCGGACACACTTTCCTAGGTCATGCCCGGCCTCGACCAAACAATACACCGCAACCCGACCTAGGCTTAATAGAGAGGCCAGCATGCCAGACTAAACCTATGCCCCCAGGGGTCATGGGCCATCTCCCCGGGAACTCCTGCACGTTGCGAACGCGGCCGGTGAGCAGACCTAGCTACCTCCTTAAAAAGGTAGGTGCTTACCAGTCCAACCCGGCGCGCGCCGCTCAGTCGCTGACGTCTATTAAGCTTCGGCTGATGCATACGACGCAGAACGCCCATACTATGCCCACGTGATGGTTAGTGCTATCAGGCCAGAGGCCCCTCGGATCAAATATCCAAATCGTAGTGGATTAGGAACGCGCGGTAACAAGCAGAGACTCACGAAAGATGTGACCCCGTTGCCCCGTCTCGAGGACTTGCGGCAAGGGCTAAGAATGCCCGGCCACGCCTCGTAATTATCTCACGGGCACCTTCCAGGTCAACCCGACTCCTCATCACTCGCAATTATGCTCGCGCGGGCACCCCTCAGGGTCGTGTTCAGTGTAAAGTCATAGTAACCATAGTAACTGTGTGTTTAAACATCAAGGGGAAAACCCGAGGAATCACCCCCGGTGAATTCCACTCAATGTAATCATCAAGGTGAACGTAAGAGGAATCACCCCCGAGGTTCACACTTGAGGGGTTGCACGACAGAGTCATATCGGAAGTGGTTAAGGTGGAATCACCCTCGATGACCACGACCGAATAGCTACACTACAGGGTTAACATCAGAAGTGCTATAGAGGTCTCACCCTCGGCACTCGATAGTAACCCAGCAGTGTCGAACAACTAAGGGGAAAGTGATGTGCGGTGCCGGGGCCTGGTCTTCAATCCCGTTGATCGGGTCTTCAATGATGAAGCAGGGGCAACAAGGACAAGGTGGGGGTCACTGATGGATCACTAACCAACCTATACTAAGCAGTTTAGGATAAGCAGGTAAGGTACAACAGTAGATACAAAAGCAGGCTATGCATCAGAATAGGAGCAAACAATAACAGTAGTAAAATCTAATGCAAGCATGAGAGAATGGAATGGGCGATATCGGGATGATCAAAGGGGGGGCTTGCCTGGTTGCTCTGGCAAGGAGGGGGTCGTTGTCGACGACGTAGTCGATCACCGGGGCATCAGCGGCCTCGGGGTCTACCGGAGAGAAAAGGGGGAAGAAACAGTAAATACATAGCAAACAGAGGTAACACTAAGCATGAGATGATGATACGTAGCGCTAAGCGTGCTCTAACGCGGTACTACACGTTGCAGACGAAGGGGAGAAACATTTCGAGGTTGAATTCCCGACGTTAGGTGGATTCCGGACAAAGGAAAAGAGGGGGAAAGTTCCATGTTCAGCATGCTAGGGGCATGTGACAGATGAACGGACCACGTATTTGGATTCGTTGGATTTTTTTGAGCAACTTTCATATAGAAAACATTTTCATCCGAGCTACGGTTTATTTTCTATGAATTTTTAAAGTTTTATTAATATTCGGAAATTATTTAAATTAACAGAAAAGGAATATGATGTCAGCATGACGCCATGCTGACATCAGCAAGTCAATAGACCGGTTGACTGGTCAAAGCTGACCAATGGGGCCACTGGGACCCACATGTCAGCCTCTGCTGGCTTAATAGTGGATTAACTAAACTAACAGGGTTAATTAGGGGCGTGGGCCCTGGGCGTCAGCGAGTGTTTTAGGTTAACTAATCATTTTTATTTATAAAACGTTATTAGACTAATATAACAGATGGGGGCCCACATGTCAATGCCTCGGGGCTGCCCCGTTAGCACGGTTGACTGGTCAAACCAGTCAACGGGGTCAGCGGGTCCATTGGGGGCCACCAGTCAGTGGCACGGGGCGGTGCCACGTGGGTGCCAGCTCGGCACCGGCCGGAGATCCGCCGGAGCTAACTCCGGCGACCATTCCGACGGCTGAGCGAACGGGAGGGCGGCGGGATTCGTCCACAGGGGGTCGTTTCGCGCGCGCGAGGGTGCGTTCGAACGGGCGAACGACGCCGCGTCGAACGGTGGCAGAGGCACGGCCGGACTTGGCCGGAAACGGCGCCGGCGATGAGGTTTGCAGCGGCGGTCCTTGGGTGTGAACAGAACGCGGCTCCTGGGGTGTTTTGAGAGAGCTAGGTGGCTGGGCGGTTTCCTGCGCGCGCCAGAAGCATGACGGCCAAGACGGAAGGGCTCGGGCGGCTGCGCTTCGAGCTGCACGCCGGCAATGTCGGACGGCAACGCGTGGCGTCGGTGTCGGGTAGCTACGGGGCAGCAGCTCGCAAATAGAGGGGGAAGAGGAGAGGGAGAGACGCTCACGTAGGGGCTCACGAAGGCCGATGCTCAGTTTAGTAGCAGAAGCAGTCGGGGGAGGTCGACGGAGTTCCGCGGCGGCCGGAGAAGAGGACGAAGGGGATCCGGTGCTGCAGCGCCTCCGAGCCCCAACTGAGGCCACCGCTCGAAGGATCGACCCCGGCGGAGCTCGTGGACGTGCAGCCTAAGCTCGGGGTCGACGGTGGCCGCAGTGACGATGGGGGACGGCGGCGATGGCGCTCGGGTGAGGTGGGCGAGCGAGACAGAGAGGGGGAGGAGCGCGTGGATCTGGGAGGCGAGAGAGGGGAGACGTGGGGAATGAGTGGAGCAGGGGAGGAAGAGAGAGCCGGGGACCTTATCCCCTTGCCGACGCCGGTGAACGGGTCCGACGGGGCTCGCCCCTGTTGCGACCCCGGTCGGAGGAACAGGGAGTAGAGGTGACCCTAGGGCGGTGGTTGGTGGGCTGGGCCGGTCGGGTGGTCGAGGCCCAGGTTGGGGTTGGGGCCTTGCTCCTTTTTCTTTTCTTTAATTACCAGAGAAGGAAAAAGATTATCTGGGGACCTTAATGGTTCAGGAAAAATGTGAAACTGGATCATAAAAGTCCAGTGCATTTTTAGGCACTGCCACAATTATTTTTGGGAGAGGTTTAGATCCATTTGGAATTTTCATAAATGAGTTTGCATTTTAAATTGCTGGAATGGACTGTTATAAATGTTAGTGTCCATTTTAGCATAGGAGTGATGTTGTTTTTAATTACATCAAATTGCATTGGAATATTTGCTAAATGATGAACATTTTTCCAGCAACTTTTGTGCAACTTCAAGTTTCACTTATGATTTGAATTTGAATTCAGATGGGAGTTGAAAAGAGATATTGAACAGATGTGATTAAGCATTCTTTAGCCAAAAGATTAGGCTTTATCACAGAGGGTTACTGTAGCATGACACTAGGGGTGTTACAAATCTCCTCCACTACAAGAAATCTCGTCCCGAGATTTTTAAGAGGTGTAGTAAGGGGGAAGCTATAAGGACGAATGTCTGAAAGGATCAACATCCGGTAGTTATCTCAAGGAAGGAGATTTTAGAAGCACCAGGACGTATCGAGAGTGCTACACGGAGATTCAACAAGTTTTAACCAGGTAGGCATCCAGTTGATGCCTAAAATAGGTGATGAAGAGGTTCAGAGCAAAGAAGAATAATGCTGCCTCTGATACCGAAATGAAACATGGTGAGGAGGTTAGCTCGTGTATTACATACGAAGCCGAGTGCCAAGAATATTTCGGAATCAAGGTTGTACAGGAGAGTCAGGTTTCGATCCTGTGGAACTGTGGGTTATAGGCCCACCATGTGGGTTAAAGGTAGAAAGGGGGATGACATCTTGCATGGTCATGATAGTAAGGCATGTCAGAGGATAGCCTGCCAATTATGTTGGCAACAGCGTTGGTACCAAGGGCGAGGGACGAAGAGAACCATTTTCCTACTCGTAATACGAGGCGGACCAATAGGCAAAGTTCTCGTCCATCGGTGGTTACCGGAATGTCATCAACAATAGTAACAGGGTCTCACTGACAAGGTTGTACATCGGGGTGTTTTATAAGCAGGAAACTATTCCTGCTTATATCATATAGCTCACAAGAAGGTTAAACAAAACAATGGCAAGGAAATAAGTGGTTATTAGGATAATCAGACCAATGGAAAGGAAAGGTGTTTATACCCAAGTATTAGGGTATAACTTTCCCAAGGAAAGGCAGAGCATGAGAGGGCTCCAAGTATTAAAGCATTTAGGCAAAGGGGCAAGGAATTTATGAGGCTTATCCATACAACGGTATTTGGATAAATGATCAAGAACAGTTAGCATTGCGCTCCCAAATGTTCTTGTGGATTAACGGAGTACCACACACATGCTTCGGGATAGTGTTGACATGGTCATCAGGGAAATGTTAGACTTTGGATACACAAAGGATCCATCGGAAACAACTTAGAAAATAAGTCATACCATTTCAGCAAGGAAAAGATGAGGGTGTGGCCGACGGGTTCAGCAACAATCCATCGGCATGTCAAAACGGATGTATTTCCAAAATTATATGAACAAGTTTGTGTTGGGGGAGGCAAGAATGTTGTCGATGATAATTCAAATCATCGAGGGGCAAGGATGGTGTTTCTCATCATGAATTCAATTGATATCCTAGAAGAGCTCGGAATGTTGATGATGGTCACGACACATTTGTCGAGAGATTTCATGAAGATGTAATCGATCGACGATGACATCAAGTCATAGGAATGATGAAGCGAAAAGTTATTGGAACCACATGTACAACACAAACTCGAAAACAAGCTTGCTGTTCAAGGCGAAAAAAATGATAAGGCGAGGAATATCAATGTAAGCTTAGCTCATTGTCGGATATTGTGCTCCGGGAAGAAGGACCAGATAGCACAGGTAAAATTTTTAGTACGATAATGATATAGCCGATCAGGCTAGGACTAACTTGAAGGATTATTAAACTCGTTAGCAACAAAAATGACTTAGAGCTATTGAATCGGAGTGCGGAATCTATTCACTTAACGGTGTTCTCGGTTGACAAACAACCCTAGAACCCATGAAGTGACAAGACAGGGTAAGGTAGTACTTCATCAAAAGTTCATAAGATGTAGTGCAATGGCATGATATCCTCAAGGTACCAGGGGTAATACTCGAAGGTGGATCATAACAGAGGTTGGGTAGGTGTATTGACCTACAGAAGACAAGTGATTTAACTTGCTCAAGAAATGGGACCAAAGAAGAACAATCATGGTCGGAACCATGGTTGCAAAGGACCAATTCCCAGATATAAGATGAACTTACACCAAGGGGATAGTTAATTTTTAAAAAGAAGCTTCCATGATAAGATCTACATCGTGTCGATGGGCATGAACACAAAGTTCAAGGTCGACTCCCACTTCTCCAATGCATAACCTTTCATTCACTTCTCGCGTTCAATGAAGTTGTAGTGTTGAAATGTTATCTGGCAAGACACCAGAAGAATATGACTCGTGAAAACTTTCGGTTCCATATGGTCTAGGGAAGGCATAGGTTCAACCCATCGGGGCATCTTAGGAACATATACCACAAGCTTTAGGAGTAATTAACACAAGCTCGAAAACAGAGCATGGTTGACAAAAGGAGAGGATACAATATATCAAAGGCTTTATATATTCGAGGAAAAGCTCACAAGGTTATTGCATATGAAGGGTGTTGTCGGATAAAATCCAGCAAGGGGTCTAGCGGTCCACAACGAAGCTGATGTGAGTTCGGTACTCAACTAGATGAAGAAGGGGATGCAAAGGCATCGACTTAAAGAAACGTCTGAATGATTCAATGATTGGGTGCAAAGGAATTATGATTTCAAGACGAAGGATCAGAAGCAGAGGCTCTGATCAAAGATGAGTAAATTGAATAGACTTAGAGGTGCACCCGATCAAATCTGGATTGGGCAAGAACCAGATCCTATCTGAAAGGATGTCTTAGCCGGAAAGAAAATTTCCAAGGATTAATTGATGATTGCAAGTATTCACACATATTGCTAGACATATGGAATTAACCATAATGCAGGCAAGCAAGACTTTCCAAAGCAATAGATTGCATAGGGTTCTCGAAAGAAGGATTAACATTATTTGAGAAACACATTAACAACTGGGGCTGGACGGATCCCCGGTAAATGTGAGGAATTATCCGCAGTGCGAAAGAAGCTGCAAGGTATTAGGCTTAGAGGAATCTCGAAATGTCAGATAGTATTTCGATATGTCGGATGGAACTCGAGAGTAACTGAAATGAATAAATGAACGATGAGTGTAAGTAGTTATCCATCGGAGTTTAAAGGTGGTCAGGAACTGCAAAGCAGTGGGCATAGGGTCTCAGGACTCATCGAGGAGTATCTTTAGAGTCTTCTGATGTAACCGCCGATCATCTGTGGTGAAGGGGCTCTCCGGGATGAAGTGGGTACGAGAGCCTAATGTCAGAGTTAGTAAAATGTTTAACCCGAATAGACGAGAGATCAGAATCCCAGAGTAAGGAAGAGGAATAAAAGATCCTAATACCACCCAATGGCGACGTGGGCCCGTAAGACACACAACCAATGTTAGTAAAAGTTTTTCAATGACTAGACTCAACTTCGGCCAAGGAGTTGGAAAGGGGGCTACCTACAGGCAGTCGGCTCTGATACCAACTTGCAACGCCCTCGATTCAATCGTACACTAATCATACACGCAAATGTGTACGATCAAGATCAAGGACTCACGGGAAGATATCACAACACAACTCTAGACACAAATTAAAATAATACAAGCTTTATATTACAAGCCAGGGGCCTCGAGGGCTCGAATGCATAAGCTCGAAAACACAAGAGTCAGCGGAAGCAACAATATCTGAGTACAGACATAAGTTAGACAAGTTTGCCTTAAGAAGGCTAGCACAAAAGCAACATCGATCGAAAAGGCAAGGCCTCCTGCCTGGGAGCCTCCTAACTACTCCTGGTCATCGGCAGTCTCCGCCACGTGGTAGTAGACGCCCTCGGTGTAGTAGCAGTCGTCAAAGGTGTCATCTGGCTCCTGGACTCTGTCATTTGGTTGCGTCATCCGAGAAGAATGGAAAAGGGGAAAAAGAGGGAGCAAAGCAACCGTGAGTACTCATCCAAAGTACTCGCAAGCAAGGATCTACACTACAGATGCAACATTTTCAAAGGAAGGCTGTATATGTGGACTGGGCTGCAGAAATGCCAGAATAGAGAGAAGGCCTAGTCCTATCGAAGACTAGCATCTTCTCGAACCCACCATCTTGCAGCAACAGGAGGGAGTAGAGTAGCATAAAGTAAAGTAGCAGTGGTGTTATCAACCTCGGCCGGAGATCCTTTCTTGACTCCCTGCGAGAAAGAAATCCCAGAGCCATACTATCCAGTTATCATCACAATCAAATCCTCATCACCATCCAGTTCTCATCACAAGTATCCAGTTCTAGTTGTATCGATCGGGATACAACTCCAAGTGTCCGTTACCGTAGGACAGGCTATCGATAGATGTTTTCTTCCCTGCAGGGGTGCACCAACTTACCCACCACGCTTGATTAACTCCGGCCGGACACACTTTCCTAGGTCATGCCCGGCCTCGGCCAAACAATACGCCGCAACCCGACCTAGGCTTAATAGAGAGGCCAGCACGCCAGACTAAACCTATGCCCCCAGGGGTCATGGGCCATCTCCCCGGGAACTCCTGCACGTTGCGAACGCGGCCGGTGAGCAGACCTAGCTACCTCCTTAAAAAGGTAGGTGCTTACCAGTCCAACCCGGCGCGCGCCGCTCAGTCGCTGACGTCTATTAAGCTTCGGCTGATGCATACGACGCAGAACGCCCATACTATGCCCACGTGATGGTTAGTGCTATCAGGCCAGAGGCCCCTCGGATCAAATATCCAAATCGTAGTGGATTAGGAACGCGCGGTAACAAGCAGAGACTCACGAAAGATGTGACCCCGTTGCCCCGTCTCGAGGACTTGCGGCAAGGGCTAAGAATGCCCGGCCACGCCTCGTAATTATCTCACGGGCACCTTCCAGGTCAACCCGACTCCGCATCACTCGCAATTATGCTCGCGCGGGCACCCCTCAGGGTCGATCCGTCTTTAGTAACATGGTTCAGTGTAAAGTCATAGTAACCATAGTAACTGTGTGTTTAAACATCAAGGGGAAAACCCGAGGAATCACCCCCGGTGAATTCCACTCAATGTAATCATCAAGGTGAACGTAAGAGGAATCACCCCCGAGGTTCACACTTGAGGGGTTGCACGACAGAGTCATATCGGAAGTGGTTAAGGTGGAATCACCCTCGATGACCACGACCGAATAGCTACACTACAGGGTTAACATCAGAAGTGCTATAGAGGTCTCACCCTCGGCACTCGATAGTAACCCAGCAGTGTCGAACAACTAAGGGGAAAGTGATGTGCGGTGCCGGGGCCTGGTCTTCAATCCCGTTGATCGGGTCTTCAATGATGAAGCAGGGGCAACAAGGACAAGGTGGGGGTCACTGATGGATCACTAACCAACCTATACTAAGCAGTTTAGGATAATCAGGTAAGGTACAACAGTAGATACAAAAGCAGGCTATGCATCAGAATAGGAGCAAACAATAACAGTAGTAAAATCTAATGCAAGCATGAGAGAATGGAATGGGCGATATCGGGATGATCAAAGGGGGGGCTTGCCTGGTTGCTCTGGCAAGGAGGGGGTCGTTGTCGACGACGTAGTCGATCACCGGGGCATCAGCGGCCTCGGGGTCTACCGGAGAGAAAAGGGGGAAGAAACAGTAAATACATAGCAAACAGAGGTAACACTAAGCATGAGATGATGATACGTAGCGCTAAGCGTGCTCTAACGCGGTACTACACGTTGCAGACGAAGGGGGGAAACATTTCGAGGTTGAATTCCCGACGTTAGGTGGATTCCGGACAAAGGAAAAGAGGGGGAAATTTCCATGTTCAGCATGCTAGGGGCATGTGACAGATGAACGGACCATGTATTCGGATTCATTGGATTTTTTTGAGCAACTTTCATATAGAAAACATTTTCATCCGAGCTACGGTTTATTTTCTATGAATTTTTAAAGTTTTATTAATATTCAGAAATTATTTAAATTAACAGAAAAGGAATATGACGTCAGCATGATGCCATGCTGACATCAGCAAGTCAACAGACCGGTTGACTGGTCAAAGCTGACCAATGGGGCCACTGGGACCCACATGTCAGCCTCTGCTGGCTTAATAGTGGATTAACTAAACTAACATGGTTAATTAGGGGCGTGGGCCCTGGGCGTCAGCGAGTGTTTTAGGTTAACTTATCATTTTTATTTATAAAACGTTATTAGACTAATATAACAGATGGGGGCCCACATGTCAGTGCCTCGGGGCTGCCCCGTTAGCACGGTTGACTGGTCAAACCAGTCAACGGGGTCAGCGGGTCCACTGGGGGCCACCAGTCAGTGGCACGGGGCGGTGCCACGTGGGTGCCAGCTCGGCACCGGCCGGAGACGCGCCGGAGCTAACTCCGGCGACCATTCCGATGGCTGAGCGAACGGGAGGGCGGCGGGATTCGTCCACAGGGGGTCGTTTCGCGCGCGCGAGGGTGCGTTCGAACGGGCGAACGACGCCGCGTCGAACGGTGGCAGAGGCACGGCCGGACTTGGCCGGAAACGGCGCCGGCGACGAGGTTTGCGGCGGTGGTCCTTGGGTGTGAACAGAACGCGGCTCCTAGGGTGTTTTGAGAGAGCTAGGTGGCTGGGCGGTTTCCTGCGCGCGCCAGAAGCATGACGGCCAAGACGGAAGGGCTCGGGCGGCTGCGCTTCGAGCTGCACGCCGGCAATGGCGGATGGCAGCACGTGGCGTCGGTGTCGGGTAGCTACGGGGCAGTAGCTCGCAAACAGAGGGGGAAGAGGAGAGGGAGAGACGCTCACGTAGGGGCTCACGAAGGCCGGTGCTCAGTTTAGTAGCAGAAGTAGTCGGGGGAGGTCGACGGAGTTCCGTGGTGGCCGGAGAAGAGGACGAAGGGGATCCGGTGCTGCAGCGCCTCTGAGCCCCAGCTGAGGCTACCGCTCAAAGGAGTCGACCCCGGCGGAGCTCGTGGACGTGCAGCCTAAGCTCGGGGTCGACGGTGGCCGCAGTGACAACGGGGGACGGCGGCGATGGCGCTCGGGTGAGGCGGGCGAGCGAGACAGAGAGGGGGAGGAGCGCGTGGATCTGGGAGGCGAGAGAGGGGAGACGTGGGGAATGAGTGGAGCAGGGGAGGAAGAAAGAGCCGGGGACCTTATCCCCTTGCCGACGCCGGTGAACGGGTCCGACGGGGCTCGCCCCTGTTGCGACCCCGGTCGGAGGAACAGGGAGTAGAGGTGACCCCGGGGCGATGGTTGGTGGGCTGGGCCGGTCGGGTGGTCGAGGCCCAGGTCGGGGTTGGGGCCTTGCTCCTTTTTCTTTTCTTTAATTACCAGAGAAGGAAAAAGATTATCTGGGGACCTTAATGGTTCAGGAAAAATGTGAAACTGGATCATAAAAGTCCAGTGCATTTTTAGGCACTGCCACAATTATTTTTGGGAGAGGTTTAGATCCATTTGGAATTTTCATAAATGAGTTTGCATTTTAAATTGCTGGAATGGACTGTTATAAATGTTAGTGTCCATTTTAGCATAGGAGTGATGTTGTTTTTAATTACATCAAATTGCATTGGAATATTTGCTAAATGATGAACATTTTTCCAGCAACTTTTGTGCAACTTCAAGTTTCACTTATGATTTGAATTTGAATTCAGATGGGAGTTGAAAAGAGATATTGAACAGATGTGATTAAGCATTCTTTAGCCAAAAGATTAGGCTTAATCACAGAGGGTTACTGTAGCATGACACTAGGGGTGTTACACGTATCCTCACTATTGTCGCCGTTGATGCAGCGTTTGTTTTTGTTACGACGCGACCTGCCATTTCGGTCCTTGAAATCCAGACTGCCAGAATTTTTGCTGAGGTTGTTGCTGCGTGCTAGCCAGCTGTCCTCACCCGCGCAGAAGCGGGTCATGAGTGATGTGAGGGCTGCCATGGATTTCGGCTTTTCCTGTCCCAGGTGCCGGGCAAGCCACTCGTCGCGGATGTTATGCTTGAAGGCCGCGAGGGCCTCCGCACCCGGACAGTCGACAATTTGGTTTTTCTTGGTTAAGAACCGTGTCCAGAATTGTCTGGCCGATTCGTCTGGCTGCTGAATTATGTGGCTTAGGTCATCAGCGTCTGGCGGTCGCACATACGTGCCTTGGAAGTTATCGAGGAATGCGGCTTCCAGGTCTTCCCAACTCCCAATTGACTCTGCTGGCAAGCTGTTAAGCCAATGCCGGGCTGGTCCTTTAAGCTTGAGGGGGAGATATTTGATGGCGTGAAGATCGTCACCGCGGGCCATGTGGATGTGAAGAAGATAGTCTTCGATCCAAACCGCAGGGTCTGTTGTGCCATCGTAAGATTCGATATTCACGGGTTTAAACCCTTCGAGGATTTGATGATCCATTACTTCATCTGTGAAGCATAGTGGGTGTGCGGCACCTCTGTACTGGGCGATATCACGACGGAGCTCAAAAGAGCTTTTTCTGTTTTGCTCGGCCCGGCCGGACTTACTGTGTCCGGCGCGACGGTTGTCGTCACGTACCGTGGGGCGCCCACGTGATCCATAGATCGATCTTGATTGCCTTGCCTTATCCTCCAATATATCTCGCAAGTCCGGAGCGTTCCCCTGTGGCCTTGTGCTTTTCGAGCGATGCCGGGGTATGGGTCTAGTGAAGGGCCTAGAGGCCTCTCTATCGTGACCACGGGGTGGCCGGTTAGCCGTATTGTCTCCTGGTGATGTGGGTTCATACGCTTCCTCCTCTAATCGGGGGAGCAGCTTGCGTTTAGGGTAGCTTTTGGAGGGGCGTTCGAGCTCATGCTCTTCGGCCGCGAGGACTTCAGTCCATCTGTCGGCTAGCAGATCTTGATCAGCTCTAAGCTGTTGCTGCTTTTTCTTGAGGTTGTTCGCCGTGGCCATAAGCCTGCGTTTAAAACGCTCTTGTTCGACGGGATTCTCAGGCACGACGAATTCATCGTCATCGAGGCTTGCCTCGTCTCCGGAGGGAGGCATATAATCCTCTACCTCTTCTTCTGCCGCTCTCTCATGAGGGCTGGCGTCTCCATCCTCCTGCGCTGGATCTTGCTGGAGTGGGTTGTCTTCGGCACTGTCCGGTGTATTATTATCTCCGGTGCCGGAATCTTCATTCTTGCTGTGGCGGGATTTAGAGCGGCGCCGCTGACGCTGGCGCTTGGGCTGTTTCTTGGAGGGGTCATCCTCCGCTGTTCCTTCGCCATTCCCATCCTTTGGGATATCCACCATGTATATGTCATATGATGAGGTGGCTTTCCAGTGCCCGGTGGGCGCTGGTTCTTGGTCGTCTCCGGCATCGTCGTCCATACCGTCGATGTCGTCGGAGTCGTAGTCTAGCATGTCGGTTAGATCGTCGACAGCGGCTACCAAGTGGGTGGTGGGTGGGCTTTAAATTTCTTCGTCGTCCGCATCCCAACCGTCCTGACCGCAGTCCGGCCAGGGCTCTCCTGATAACGAGAGATACTTTAGTGAACTCAAGATGTCGCCGAAAGGTGAGTGTTGAAAGATGTCCGCTGCAGTGAACTCCATGATCGGCGCCCAATCGGATTCGATCGGAGGGGGCGCGGGAGGTTCGGAGTCCGGCGAGGAGTCCGGCACCTCGGAGTCACGAGCTTTATTAGGGACAAGGTCAGTGTTCGGCTCTATCGCCGTAGAGGTTGCAGCCCTCGAGGCGGTGTCTAGCCATCCGTCCTCAATCTGCGCAGCCGACTCCGAATTGAATATCGGAGCGGGTTCGAGTGCGGCCTCCAGGGTACTGTCCGGCTGCAGAGCTAAATCATGCTCGCCATGACAGTGCGGCATGCTCGGCTGTGGCTCGAATCCATCGAGGATCAAGTCCCCGCGGATGTCAGCTGTGAAGTTCAAACTTCCAAATCTGACCTGACGGCCAGGGGCGTAGCTTTTGATCTGCTCCAGACGGCCAAGCGAATTGGCCCACAGTGCAAAGCCGCCGAATACGAAGATCTGTCCGGGGAGAAAGGTCTCACCCTGGACTGCATCGTTGATGATGGTCGAAGAAGCCATCGAGCCTATCGGTGATGACACAGAGGAACTCTCAATGAAAGCACCAATGTCGGTGTCAAAACCGGCGGATCTCGGGTAGGGGGTCCTGAACTGTGCGTCTAGGCAGATGGTAACATGAGACAAGGGACACGATGTTTTACCCAGGTTCGGGCCCTCTTGATGGAGGTAAAACCCTACATCCTGCTTGATTAATATTGATGATGTGTGTTACAAGAGTAGATCTACCACGAGATCAAGGAGGCTAAACCCTAGAAGCTAGCCTATGGTATGATTGTTGTTCGTCCTATGGACTAAAGCCATCCGGTTTATATAGACACCGGAGAGGGCTAGGGTTACACAGAGTCGGTTACAATGGTAGGAGATCTACATATCCGTATCGCCAAGCTTGCCTTCCACGCCAAGGAAAGTCCCATCCGGACACGAGACGAAGTCTTCAATCTTGTATCTTCATTGTCTTGGAGTCCGGCAGATCATGATAGTTCGGCTACCCGGACACCCCCTAGACACATTTCTCTGATTTAGGTTCGAGCTTATCTGGTTGAAGTTTCTTCACATAAGCATCGCAACCCCAAACTTTAAGAAACGACAACTTTGGTTTCTTGCCAAACCACAGTTCATAAGGCGTCATCTCAACGGATTTTGATGGTGCCCTATTTAACGTGAATGCGGCCGTCTCTAAAGCATAACCCTAGAACAATAGCGGTAAATCAGTGAGACATCATAGATCGCACCATATCTAGTAAAGTACGATTATGACGTTCGGACACACCATTTCTTTGTGGTGTTCCAGGTGGCGTGAGTTGCGAAACTATTCCGCATTGTTTCAAATGTAAACCAAACTCGTAACTCAAATATTCTCCTCCACGATCAGATAGTAGAAACTTTATTTTCTTGTTACGATGATTTTCCACTTCACTCTGAAATTCTTTGAACTTTTCAAATGTTTCAGACTTGTGTTTCATTAAGTAGATATACCCATCTCTGCTCAAATCATCTATGAAGGTGAGAAAATAATGATATCCACCACGAGCTTCAACATTCATCGGACCACATACATCTGTATGTATGATTTCCAACAAATCTGTTGCTCTCTCCATAGTACCAGAGAACGGTGTTTTAGTCATCTTGCCCATGAGGCACGGTTCGCAAGTACCAAGTGATTCCAAAAGTCCATCAGTATGGAGTTTCTTCATGCGCTTTACACCGATATGACCTGAACGGCAGTGCCACAAATAAGTTGCACTATCATTATCAACTCTACATCTTTTGGCTTCGACATTATGAATATGTGTATCACTACTATCGAGATTCAATAAAAATAGACCACTCTTCAAGGGTGCATGACCATAAAAGATATTACTCATATAAATAGAACAACCATTATTCTCTGATTTAAATGAATAACCGTCTCGCATCAAACAAGATCCAGATATAATGTTCATGCTCAACACTGGCACCAAATAACAATTATTCAGGTCTAAATCTAATCCCAAAGGTAGATGTAGAAGTAGCGTGCCGACCGCGATCACATCGACTTTGGAACCGTTTCCCACGCGCATCGTCACCTCGTCCTTGGCCAGTGCTCGCTTATTCCGTAGTCCCTGTTTCGAGTTGCAAATATTAGCAACAATACCAGTATCAAATACCCAGGTGCTACTGCGAGCTCTAGTAAGGTACACATCAATAACATGTATATCACATATACCTTTGTTCACCTTGCCATCCTTCTTATCCGCCAAATACTTGGGGCAATTCCGCTTCCAGTGTCCAGTCTGCTTGCAGTAGAAGCACTCAGTTTCAGGCTTAGGTCCAGACTTGGGTTTCTTCTCTTGAGCAGCAACTTGCTTGCTGTTCTTCTTGAAGTTCCCCTTCTTCTTCCCTTTGCCCTTTTTCTTGAAACTAGTGGTCCTGTTGACCATCAACACTTGATGCTCCTTCTTGATTTCTACCTTCCCAGCTTTTAGCATTGCGAAGAGCTCGGGAATTGTCTTGTTCATCCCTTGCATATTATAGTTCATCACGAAGCTCTTGTAGCTTGCTGGTAGTGATTGGAGAATTCTGTCAATGACGCTATCATCCGGAAGATTAACTCCCAGTTGAATCAAGTGATTATTATACCCAGACATTTTCAGTATATGCTCACTGACAGAACTATTCTCCTCCATCTTGCAGCTGTAGAACTTATTGGAGACTTCATATCTCTCAATCCGGGCATTTGCTTGAAATATTAACTTCAACTCCTGGAACATCTCATATGCTCCATGACGTTCAAAACATCGTTGAAGACCCGGTTCTAACCGTAAAGCATGGCACATTGAACTATCGAGTAGTCATCAGCTTTGCTCTGCCAGACGTTCTTAACGTCGTCAGTTGCATCAGCAGCAGGCCTGGCACCCAGCGGTGCTTCCAGGACGTAATTCTTTTGTGCAGCAATGAGGATAATCCTCAGGTTACGGACCCAGTCCATGTAATTGCTACCATCATCTTTCAACTTTGTTTTCTCAAGGAACGCATTAAAATTCAACGAAACAACAACACGAGCCATCTATCTACAACAAACATACACAAGCAAAATACTATCAGGTACTAAGTTTCATGATAAATTTAAGTTCAATTAATCATATTACTTTAGAACTCCCACTTAGACAGACATCTCTCGAGTCATCTAAGTGATCACGTGATCCAAATCAACTAAACCATAACCGATCATCACGTGAGATGTTGTAGTTTTTAATGGTGAACATCACTATGTTGATCATATCTACTATATGATTCATGCTCGACCTTTCGGTCTCCGTGTTCCGAGGCCATATCTGCATATGCTAGGCTCGTTAAGTTTAACCTGAGTATTCTGCGTGTGCAAAACTGGCTTGCACCCGTTGTAGATGGACGTAGAGCTTATCACACCCGATCATCAAGTGGTGTCTAGGCACGACGAACTTTGGCAACGGTGCATACTCAGGGAGAACACTTCTTGATAATTTTTAGTGAGAGATCATCTTAAAATGCTACCATCAATCAAAGCAAGATAAGATGCATAAAGGATAAACATCACATGCAATCAATATAAGTGATATGATATGGCCATCATCATCTTGTGCTTGTGATCTCCATCTCCGAAGCACCGTCATGATCACCATCGTCACCGGCGCGACACCTTGATCTCCATCGTAGCATCGTTGTCGTTTACGCCATCTATTGCTTCTACGACTATCGCTACCGCTTAGTGATAAAGTAAAGCAATTACAGGGCATTTGCATTTCATACAATAAATCGACAACCATATGGCTCCTGCCAGTTGCCGATAACTTTGGTTACAAAACATGATCATCTCATACAATAAAATATAGCATCACGTCTTGACCATATCACATCACAACATGCCCTGCAAAAACAAGTTAGACGTCCTCTACTTTGTTGTTGCAAGTTTTACGTGGCTGCTACGGGCTTAGCAAGAACCGTTCTTACCTACGCATCAAAACCACAATGATAGTTCGTCAAGTTAGTGCTGTTTTAACCTTCGCAAGGACCGGGCGTAGCCACACTCGATTCAGCTAAAGTGAGAGAGACAGACACCCGCCAGCCACCTTTAAGCACGAGTGCTCGTAACAGTGAAACCAGTCTCGCGTAAGCGTACGCGTAATGTCGATCCGGGCCGCTTCATCTCACAATACCGCCAAACCAAAGTATGACATGCTGGTAAGCAGTATGACTTGTATCGCCCACAACTCACTTGTGTTCTACTCGTGCATATGACATCTACGCATAAAACCTGGCTCGGATGCCACTGTTGGGGAACATAGTAATTTCAAAAAATTTCCTATGCACACGCAAGATCATGGTGATGGCATAGCAACGAGAGGGGAGAGTATTGTCCACGCCTCGTAGACCGTAAGAGGAAGCGTTATGACAACGCGGTTGATGTAGTCGTACGTCTTCACGATCTGACCGATCCAAGTACCGAACGTATGGCACCTCCGAGTTTAGCACACGTTCAGCTCGATGACGATCCCCGGGCTCCGATCCAGCAAAGCGTCGGGAATGAGTTCCGTCAGCACGACGGCGTGGTGACGATGATGATGTTCTACCGGCGCAGGGCTTCGCCTAAACTCTGCGACGATATGACCGAGGTGGAATATGGTGGAGGGGGGCACCGCACACGGCTAAGGAATGATCCGTAGATCAACTTGTGTGTTCTAGGGTGCCCCCTGCCCCCGTAT
>NC_041383.1:268884396-268923765 GCF_002162155.2 Triticum dicoccoides | reverse complement strand
CCTAGGAGGAGGCGCGCCGGAGGAGTCCTACTCCCACCGGGAGTAGGACTCCCCCCTTTTCCTAGTTGGATTAGGACTTGGGGGGAGGGAAAGAGGAAAGGGGGGCGCCGCCCCCCTTCCTTGTCCTATTCGGACTAAGGGGGGAGGGGGCGCGCGGCCTGCCCTGGCCAGCCCTCCTCTTCTCCCTCATGGCCCACTAAGGCCCATTAACCCCCGGGAGGGTTCCGGTAACCCACCGGTGTTCCGGTAAAATCCTGATTTCACCCAGAACTATTCCGATGTCCAAATATAGGCTTCCAATATATCAATCTTTATGTCTCGACCATTTCGAGACTCCTTGTCATGTCCGTGATCACATCCGGGACTCCGAACAAACTTCGGTACATCAAAACTTATAAACTCATAATAAAACTGTCATCGTAACGTTAAGCGTGCGGACCCTACGGGTTCGAGAACTATGTAGACATGACCTAGAACTATTCTCGGTCAATAACCAATAGCGGAACCTGGATGCCCATATTGGTTCCTACATATTCTACGAAGATCTTTATCGATCAAACCGCATAACAACATACGTTGTTCCCTTTGTCATCGGTATGTTACTTGCCCGAGGTTCGATCGTCGGTATCCAATACCTAGTTCAATCTCGTTACCGGCAAGTCTCTTTACTCGTTATGTAATGCATCATTCCGTAACTAACTCATTAGCTACATTGCTTGCAAGGCTTATAGTGATGTGCATTACCGAGAGGGCCCAGAGATACCTCTCCGACAATCGGAGTGACAAAACCTAATCTCGAAATACGCCAACCCAACATGTACCTTTGGAGACACCTGTAGTACTCCTTTATAATCACCCAGTTACGTTATGACGTTTGGTAGCACCCAAAGTGTTCCTCCGGTAAACAGGAGTTGCATAATCTCATAGTTACAGGAACATGTATAAGTCATGAAGAAAGCAATAGCAATATACTAAACGATCAAGTGCTAGGCTAACGGAATGGGTCATGTCAATCACATCATTATCCTAATGATGTGATCCCATTTAATCAAATGACAACACATGTCTATGGTTAGGAAACATAACCATCTTTGATTAATGAGCTAGTCAAGTAGAGGCATACTAGTGACGTTGTGTTTGTCTATGTATTCACACATGTATTATGTTTCCGGTTAATACAATTCTAGCATGAATAATAAACATTTATCATGATATGAGGAAATAAATAATAACTTTATTATTGCCTCTAGGGCATATTTCCTTCAGTCTCCCACTTGCACTAGAGTCAATAATCTAGATTACATAGTAATGATTCTAACACCCATGGAGTCTTGGTGCTGATCATGTTTTGCTCGTGAGAGAGGCTTAGTCAACGGGTCTGCAACATTCAGATCCGTATGTATCTTGCAAATTTCTATGTCTCCCACTTGGACTTGGTCTCGGATGGAATTGAAGCGTCTCTTGATGTGCTTGGTCCTCTTGTGAAATCTGGATTCCTTTGCCAAGGCAATTGCACCAGTATTGTCACAAAAGATCTTCATTGGTCCCGATGCACTAGGTATGACACCTAGATCGGAAATGAACTCCTTCATCCAGACTCCTTCATTTGCTGCTTCCGAAGCAGCCATGTACTCCGCTTCACATGTAGATCCCGCCACGACGGTTTGTTTAGAACTGCACCAACTTACAGCTCCACCGTTTAATAAAAACACGTATCCGGTTTGCGATTTAGAATCGTCCAGATCTGTGTCAAAGCTTGCATCGAGGTAACCATTTACGATGAGCTCTTTGTCACCTCCATATACGAGAAACATATCCTTAGTCCTTTTTAGATATTTCATGATGTTCTTGACCGCTGTCCAGTGATCCACTCCTGGATTACTTTGGTACCTTCCTGCCAAGCTTATCACTAAGCATATGTCAGGTCTGGTACACAGCATTGCATACATGATAGAGCCTATGGTTGAAGCATAGGGAACATCTTTCATTTTCTCTCTATCTTATGCTGTAGTCGGGCATTGAGTCTGACTGAACTTCACACCTTGTAGTACGGGCAAGAACCCTTTCTTTGCCTGATCCATTTTCAACTTTTTCAAAATTTTATCAAGGTATGTGCTTTGTGAAAGTCCTATTAAGCGTCTTGATCTATCTCTATAAATCTTGATGCCCAATATGTAAGCAGCTTCACCGAGGTCTTTCATTGAAAAACTTTTATTCAAGTATCCCTTTATGCTATCCAGAAATTCTATATCATTTCCAATTAATAATTTGTCATCTACATATAATATCAGAAATGCTACGGAGCTCCCACTCACTTTCTTGTAAATACAGGCTTCTCCAAAAGTCTGTATAAAACCATATGCTTTGATCACACCGTCAAAGCGTTTATTCCAACTCCGAGATGCTTGCACCAGTCCATAAATGGATCGCTGGATCTTGCACACTTTGTTAGCACCTTTTGGATCAACAAAACCTTCTGGCTGCATCATATACAACTCTTCTTCCAGAAATCCATTGAAGAATGCAGTTTTGACATCCATTTGCCAAATTTCATAATCATAAAATGCAGCAATAGCTAACATGATTCGGACAGACTTAAGCATCGCTACCGGTGAGAAAGTCTCATCGTAGTCAACCCCTTGAACTTGTCGAAAACCTTTCGCAACAACTCGAGCTTTATATACAGTTACATTACCATCAGCGTCAGTCTTCTTCTTAAAGATCCATTTATTCTCAATGGCTTGCCGATCATCGGGCAAGTCAACCAAAGTCCATACTTTGTTCTCATACATGGATCCCATCTCAGATTTCATGGCCTCTAGCCATTTTGCGGAATCTGGGCTCATCATCGCTTCCTCATAGTTTGTAGGTTCATCATGGTCAAGTAACATGACTTCCAAAATAGGATTACCGTACCACTCTGGTGCGGATCTTACTCTGGTAGACCTACGAGGTTCAGTAGAAACTTGATCTGAAGTTTCATGATCAATATCATTAGCTTCCTCACTAATTGGTGTAGGTGTCACAGGAACCGATTTCTGTGATGAACTACTTTCCAATAAGGGAGCTGGTACAGTTACCTCATCAAGTTCTACTTTCCTCCCACTCACTTCTTTCGAGAGAAACTCCTTCTCTAGAAAGGATCCATTCTTAGCAACGAATGTCTTGCCTTCGAATCTGTGATAGAAGGTGTACCCAACTGTCTCCTTTGGGTATCCTATGAAGACACATTTCTCCGATTTAGGTTCGAGCTTATCTGGTTGAAGTTTCTTCACATAAGCATCGCAGCCCCAAACTTTAAGAAACGACAACTTTGGTTTCTTGCCAAACCACAGTTCATAAGGCGTCGTCTCAACGGATTTTGATGGTTCCCTATTTAACGTGAATGCGGCCGTCTCTAAAGCATAACCCCAGAACGATAGCGGTAAATCAGTAAGAGACATCATAGATCGCACCATATCTAGTAAAGTACGATTACGACGTTCGGACACACCATTTCTTTGTGGTGTTCCAGGTGGCGTGAGTTGCGAAACTATTCTGCATTGTTTCAAATGTAAACCAAACTCGTAACTCAAATATTCTCCTCCATGATCAGATCGTAGAAACTTTATTTTCTTGTTACGATGATTTTCCACTTCACTCTGAAATTCTTTGAACTTTTCAAATGTTTCAGACTTGTGTTTCATTAAGTAGATATACCCATATCTGCTCAAATCATCTGTGAAGGTGAGAAAATAACGATATCCACCACGAGCTTCAACATTCATCGGACCACATACATCTGTATGTATTATTTCCAACAAATCTGTTGCTCTCTCCATAGTACCGGAGAACGGTGTTTTAGTCATCTTGCCCATGAGGCACGGTTCGCAAGTACCAAGTGATTCATAATCAAGTGATTCCAAAAGTCCATCAGTATGGAGTTTCTTCATGCGCTTTACACCGATATGACCTAAATGGCAGTGCCACAAATAAGTTGCACTATCATTATCAACTCTGCATCTTTTGGCTTCGACATTATGAATATGTGTATCACTACTATCGAGATTCAATAAAAATAGACCACTCTTGAAGGGTGCATGACCATAAAAGATATTACTCATATAAATAGAACAAGATATGACTCTATATGAATGCCTCCGGCGGTGTACCGAGATGGTGCAATGAATCAAGAGTGACATGTATGAAAAATAATGCATGGTGGCTTTGCCACAAATACGATGTCAACTACATGATCATGCAATGGCAATATGACAAAAGTAATGTATGTCATGATGAAGATGATGGAAGTTGCATGGCAATATATCTCGGAATGGCTATGGGAATGCCATGATAGGTAGGTATGGTGGCTGCTTTGAGGAAGATATAAGGAGGTTTATGTGTGATAGAGCGTATCGTATCACGGGGTTTGGATGCACCGGTGAAGTTTGCGCCAACTCTCAAGGTGAGAAAGGGCAATGCACGGTACCAAAGAGGCTAGCAAAGGTGGAAAGGTGAGAGTGCGTATAATCCATGGACTCAACATTAGTCAAAAGAACTCATATACTTATTGCAAAAATTTAGAAGTCATAAAAAATCATGTACTACGCGCATGCTCCTAGGGGGATAGATTGGTAGGAAAAGACCATCGCTCGTCCCCGACCGCCACTCATAAGGATGCACAAGCCAGGTACACTTCATGTTTCAAATTTGTTACAGAACTTTAACCATACGTGCATGCTACGGGACTTGCAAACTTCAACACAAGCATTTCTCAAATTCACAATTACCGAACTAGAACGACTTTGATATTATCACCTCCATATCTCAAAACAATTATCAAGTATCAAACTTTTCTTAGTATTCAACACACTCATAAGAAAGTTTCACATATCTTGAATACCAAGTATATTAATATTAAGCAAATTACCATGCTATTAACGACTCTCAAAATAATCTAAGTGAAGTATGAGAGATCAATAGTTTCTTTAAAACAAATTACCACCGTGCTCTAAAAGATCTAAGTGAAGCACTAGAGCAAAAATTATTACGCTCAAAAGATATAAGTGAAGCACTATGAGCAAAACTATCAAGCTCAAAAGATATAAGTGAAGCACATAGAGTATTCTATCAAATTCAAACTCATGTATGGCTCTCTCAAAAGGTGTGTATAACAAAGATAATTGTGGTAAACTAACAAGCAAAGATGCAAATAATACAAGACGCTCCAAGCAAAACACATATCATGTGGTGAATAAAAATATAGCTCCAAGTAAATTACCGATGGAAGTGGACGAAAGAGGGGATGCCTTCCGGGGCATCCCCAAGCTTTGACTTTTTGGTGTCCTTGGATTATCTTGGGGGTGCCATGGGAATCCCCAATCTTAGGCTCTTGCCACTCCTTATTCCATAATCCATCAAAAGAATTCATCCAAAACTTGAAAACTTCACAACACAAAACTCAACAGAAATCTCGTGAGCTCCGTTAGAGAAAGAAAACAAAAGACTACTTCAAGGTACTGTAATTAACTCATTATTTATTTATATTGGTGTTAAACCTATTGTATTCCAACTTCTCTATGGATTATAAACTATTTTACTAGCCATAGATTCATTAAAATAAGCAAACAACACATGTAAAACAGAATCTGTCAAAAACAGAACAGTCTGTAGAAATCTGTAACTAACACAAACTTCTGGAGCTCCAAAAATCTTACCAAATTAGGAAGTCCTAAGAAATTTGTTTACCAATCCAGAGCAAAAATAATCAGATCAGAAGCACATTTCTGTGAATTAACAAAACTAATTTACTGGGTGTAAAAGTTTCTGATTTTCAGCAGGATCAACACAACTATCACCATAAGCCATCCTAAAGGTCTTACTTGGCACTTTATTGAAACGAAAGCTATAAAACATGATTACTACAGTAGCATAATCATGTGAACACACAAAAACAGTAAGGATAAGTATTGGGTTGTCTCCCAACAAGCGCTTTTCTTTAATGCCTTTCTAGCTAGGCATGATGATGACAATGATGCTCGCATAGAAGATAATAATTGAAACATAACGGGAGCATCATGAAGCATATGACTAGCACTTTTGAGTCTAACCCACTTCCTATGCATATGGATTTTGTGAGAAAACAACTTATGGGAACGATAATCAACTAGCATAGGAAGGTAAAACAAGCATAGCTTCAAAACTTGAAGCACATAGAGAGGAAACTTGATATTATTGCAATTCCTTCAAGCATATGTTCCTCCCTCATAATAATTTTCAGTAGCATAATGAATTAATTCAACAATGTAACCAGCACCTAAAGCATTCTTTTCATGATCTACTAGCATAGAAAATTCAGTACTCTCCACATAAGCAAAATTCTTCTCATGAATAATAGTGGGAGTATCATAAGAGACTTGAACACTAAAAATTGTTTCCACATTAAAAGAGTAATGTTCAGAAAAAGGGTAATCATAATCATGACAGGATTTGTAAATATAATCATCACTACTTTTTATAGAATAAGTTTCATCACAATAATCATCATAAGTAGCAACTTCGTTCTCATCATAATCGATTGAAACCTCTCCCAAGATAGTGGAATCACTAAATAAAGTTGACACTCTTCCAAATCCACTTTCGTATTCATCACAATAAAATTCAACATCCTCCAAAATAGTGGGATCACTACTTCCTAAAGTTGACTCTCTTCCGAACCCACTTTCATTAATATAATCATCATAGGTAGGAGGCATGCTATCATCATAACAACTTTGCATATCAAAACTTGGGATGCTAAAAATATCATCTTCATTAAACATAGCATCCCCAATATTGGGACAAACATTAATTCCAGCAAATATATTCTCAAATATTTCATCCCAATCAAACATAGCTTCCCCAAGCTTGGGCCCTTTCATATCATAAGTTAATCACTCTCATGATTAAAAATATTGATAGCACCAATAGTATAGCAATTATCATCATCACAAGTAGTAGTAGGAGCAACATCATTTGGGAGGGATACCTTTTTACCTTTTTCGCTCCTTCTTTTCTTTTTCTTCTTCACATTATGTGTAGGTTCAACCTTCCTCTTTGAGCTCCTTATTGATGAGATTGGTTGAATAGAAAGCTCCTCCTCATTACCTGATTCATCATAAGAAATAATAGGAGGAGATTGGAAAGCCTCTTCCCTTTCATTAGTATTCTCATCATCTTCCATTTGTTTTCTTTTCTTTATGTAATTGGCAATATAAGGATTTTCAATGCAATTCACCGCACAATACATATAAATTTCCTCTAGATCAAAACCAAGAAGTTTGTAACGGGCAAATTCTGGAAGAAAAATTAGTTAAACGTTTCATTTCTTCGCAACCCATAAGCAAGCTAAGCTCGTTATAATGTGCAAGGGAAATCAACTCATCACAATTTTTGGACACGATTAGATCATGAAACAATTTGCATCGGATAGCTAAATGACCACTTTCATTGCAAATTCCACAAGTACGGCCAAGAAAATTTAAATTTTCAGCACAAATATCTAGCTTTTCTTGCAACAATTTAGTTTCTAAGTGCTTATGCCTCTTGCAATAAATATCTTCTCTATTTGGTGTGTTCATGCAAACATGCACTCCACAAAAGTTGACATGCTCATAAGAGATATTTTCATCATAACTAGTGCAATCATCATTAGCATCATGGATATTCAAAGAATTCGTACTAACAACATTGCAATCATGCTCATCATTCAAATATTCAGTGACAAACAATTTAGAGATTTCTTCTTCTAGCACTTGAGCACAATTATCCTTTCCATCATACTCACGAAAGATATTAAAAAGGTGAAGCGTATGAGACAAACGTAACTCCCTTTTTTTGTAATTTTCTTTTGTAAACTAACTGGTGCTAAAACAAGAAAAAAAAGATCCGATTGCAAGATCTAAAGATATACCTTCAAGCACTCACCTCCCCGACAACGGCGCCAGAAAAGAGCTTAGTTGACCGGGTGTGAGTGAGTGCCCTTTACCTAGCCTCCCCAGCAACGGCGCCAGAAAAGAGCTTGATGTCTACTACACAACCTTCTTCTTATAGACGTTGTTGGGCCTGCAAGTGCACAAGTTTGTAGGACAGTAGCAAATTTCCCTCAAGTGGATGACCTAAGGTTTATCAATCCGTGGGAGGCGTAGGATGAAGATGGTCTCTCTCAAGCAACCCTGCCACCAAATAACAAAGAGTCTCTTGTGTCCCCAACACACCCAATACAATGGTAAATTGTATAGGTGCACTAGTTCGGTGAAGAGATGGTGATACAAGTGCAAAATAGATAGTAGATATAGGTTTTTGTAATCTGAAATAATAAAAATAGCAAGGTAACAAGTGGTAAAAGTGAGTGTAAACGGTATTGCAATGATAGGAAACAAGGCCTAGGGTTCATACTTTCACTAGTGCAAGTTCTCTCAACAATAATAACATAGATAGATCATATAACAAGCCCTCAACATGCAACAAAGAGTCACTCCAAAGCCACTAATAGCGGAGAACAAACGTAGATATTATGGTAGGGTACGAAACCACCTCAAAGTTATTCTTTCAGATCAATCTATAAAAGAGTTCGTACTAGAATAACACCTTAAGATACAAATCAACCAAAACCATAATGTCACCTAGATACTCCATTGTCACCTCAAGTATTCGTGGGCATGATTATACGATATGCATCACACAATCTCAGATTCATCCAACCAACACAAAGTACTTCAAAGAGTGCCCCAAAGTTTCTACTGGAGAGTCAAGAACGTGTGCCAACCCCTATGCATATGTTCCCAATGTCATGAAACCCGCAAGTTGATCACCAAAACATACATCAAGTGGCACATGATATCCCATTGTCACCACAGATAATCACGGCAAGACATACATCAAGTGTTCTCATAAAAGACTCAATCCGATAAGATAACTTCAAAGGGGAAACTCAATTCATCACATGAGAGTAGAGGGGGAGAAACATCATAAGATCCAACTACAATAGCAAAGCTCGGGATACTTCAAGATCGTATCACCTCAAGAACACGAGAGAGAGATCAAACACATAGTTACTGGTACATACCCTCAGCCCCGAGGGTGAACTACTCCCTCCTCCTCATGGATAGCGCCGGGATGATGAAGATGGCCACTGGTGATGGGATCCCCCTCTGACAGGGCGCCGGAACGGGCTCCCGAGAGGTTTTTGGTGGCTACAGAGGCTTGCGGCGGTGGAACTCCCGATCTATCTTCTGTTCTGGAAGTTTTAGGGTATGTAGGTATATATGGGTGAAAGGAGTACGTCGGTGGAGCTACGGGGGCCCCACGAGGCAGGGGGGCGCGCTTGGGGGGGGGGTGGGCGCGCCCCCACCCTCGTGAGCACCTCCCGTATCTTCTGACGTGGGGTCCAAGTCCATCAGGTGGGTTTCCTTCCAAAAATAACTTCTCCAGTTGATTTCATTCCGTTTTGACTCCGTCTGATATTCCTTTTCCTCGAAACACTAAAATAGGCATAAAACAACAAATCTGGGCTGGGCGTCCGGTTAATAGGTTAGTCCCAAAAATAATATAAAAGTGGATAATAAAGCCCAATATTGCCTAAAATAGTAGATAAAGTAGCATGGAGCAATCAAAAATTATAGATAAGTTGGAGACGTATCAGATATCATGTGCCACTTGATGTATGTTTTGGTGATCAACTTGCGGGTTTCGTGACATTGGGAACCTATGCATAGGGGTTGGCACACATTCTTGACACTCCGATAGAAACTTTGGGGCACTCTTTGAAGTACTTTGTGTTGGTTGGATGAATCTGAGATTGTGTGATGCATATCATATAATCATGCCCACGGATACTTGAGGTGACAATGGAGTATCTAGGTGACATTAGGGTTTTGGTTGGTTTGTGTCTTAAGGTGTTATTCTAGTACGAACTCTTTTATAGATTGATCCAAAATAATAACTTTGAGGTGGTTTTGTACCCTACCATAATCTCTACGTTTGTTCTCCGCTATTAGTGGCTTCGGAGTGACTCTTTGTTGCATGTTGAGGGCTTGTTATATGATCTATCTATGTTATTATTGTTGAGAGAACTTGCACTAGTGAAAGTATGAACCCTAGGCCTTGTTTCCTATCATTGCAATACCGTTTACGCTCACTTTTATCTTTAGTTACCTTGCTGTTTTTATATTTTCAGATTACAAAAACCTTTATCTACCATCCATATTGCATTTGTCTCACCATCTCTTCGCCGAACTAGTGCACCTATACAATTTACCATTGTATTGGGTGTGTTGGGGACACAAGAGACTCTTTGTTATTTGGTTGCAGGGTTGTTTGAGAGAGACCATCTTCATCCTCCGCCTCCCACGGATTGATAAACCTTAGGTCATCCACTTGAGGGAAATTTGCTACTGTCCTACAAACCTGTGCACTTGCAGGCCCAACAACGTCTACAAGAAGAAGGTTGTGTAGTAGACATCAAGCTCTTTTCTGGCGCCGTTGCCGGGGAGGTGAGTGCTTGAAGGTATATCTTTAGATCTTACAATCGAATCTTTTTGTTTCTTGTTGTATCACCAGTTTAGTTTATAAAAGAAAACTACAAAAAAATGGAATTGAGTTTGTCTCATACGCTTCGTCTTTTTAATATCTTTCGTGAGTTTGATGGAAAGGAAAATTGTGCTCAAGTGCTAGAAGAAGAGTGCATTAAAATGCTTGATACTAAATCTTTGAATGATGAGCATGATTGCAATGTTGTTAGTATAAACTCTATGAATATCCATAGTACTAATGATGATTGCTCTAGTCATAATGAAAATATATCTTATGAGCATGTCAAGTTTTGTGGAGGGCATGTTTGCATGAACACACCAAATAGAGAAGATATATATTGCAAGAGGCATAAGCATTTAGAAACTAAATGGTTGCATGAAAGGCTAGGTGTGAGTGCTGAAAATTTAAATTTCCTTTGCCGTACTTGTGAACTTTGCAATGAACGTGGTCATTTACATCTCCTATGCAAATTGTTTCATGATCGAATCGTGTCCAAAAATTGTGATGATTTGATCTCCCTTGCTCATTACAATGAACTTAGTTTGCTTTTGGGTTATGAAGAGTTGAAACATTTACTTAAGGACCTTCCAGAATTTGCCCATAAGAAATTCCTTGATATTGATCTAGAAAAGATTTATTTGTTTTGTGCGGAGAATTGCATTGAAAATCCTTATATTGCCAATTACCTAAAGAAAAGAAAGCAAATGGAAGATGATGAGAATACTAATGAAAGGGAAGAGACTTCCCAATCTCCTCCTATTATTTCTCATGATGAATCAGGTAACGAGGAGGAGCTTTATATTCAACCAATCTCATCAATAAGGAGCTCAAAGAGGAAGGTTGAACCCACACATAATGTGAAGAAGAAAAAGAAAAGAAGGAGCAACAAAGGTAGAAAGGTATCCCTCCCAAATTATGTTGCTCCTACTACTCATTATGATGATGATAATTGCTATACTATTGGTGCTATCAATATTGTTAATGATGAGAGTGATTATGCTTATGATATGAAAGAGCCCAAGCTTGGGGAAGCTATGTTTGATGAGGATGAAATATTTGAGAATATATTTGCTGGAATTAATGTTTGTCCCAGGCTTGGGGATTCTATGTTTAATGAAGATGATAATTTTAGCATCCTAAGTTTTGATATGCAAAGTTGTTATGATGATAGCATGCCTCCTATGTATGATGATTATATTGATGAAAGTGGGTTTGGAAGAGTGTCAACTTTAGGAAGTAGTGATCCCACTATTTTGGAGGATGTTGAATCTTATTGTGGTGAATATGAAAGTGGATTTGGAAGAGTGTCAACTTTATTTAGTGATTCCACTATCTTGGGAGAGGTTTCAATCAATTATGATGAGAACGAAGTTGCTACTTATGATGATTATTGTGATGAAACTTATGCTATAAAAAGTAGTGATGATTATATTTACAAATCTTGTCATGATTATGATTACCCTTTTTCTGGACATTACTCTTTTAATGTGGAAACAATTTTTAGTGTTCAAGTCTTTTATGATACTTCCACTATTCCGAATGAGAAGAATTTTGCTTATTTGGAGAGTAGTAAATTTTCTATGCTTGTAGATCATGAAAAGAATGCTTTAGGTGCTGGTTTTATTGTTGAATTCATTCATGATGCTACTGAAAATTATTATGAGGGAGGAATATATGCTTGTAGGAAGTGCAATAATGTCAAGTTTCCTCTCTATGTGCTTCAAGTTTTGAACTTATGCTTGTTTTACCTTCCTATGCTAGTTGATTATTGTTCCCATAAGTTATTTGCTCACAAAATCACTATTCATAGGAAGTGGGTTAGGCTTAAATGTGCTAGTAATATGCTTCATGATGCTCCCATTATGTTTCAATTCTTATCTTTTATGTGAGCATCATTGTCATCATCATGCCTAGCTAGAAAGGCATTAAAGAAAAGCGCTTGTTGGGAGACAACCCAATATTTATCATTACTGTTTTTGTGTGTCCACATGATTATGCTACTGTAGTAATCATGTTTTATAGATTTTGTTTCAATAAAGTGCTAAGTAAGACCTTTAGGATAGCTTACGGTGATAGTTGTGTTGGTCCTGCTAAAAATCAGAAACTTTTGCACCCAGTAAATTAGTTTTGTTAATTCATATAAACGTGATTCTGATATGATTTGTTTTGCTATGGATTGATATACAAATTGCTCAGGACTTCCTAATTTGGTAGGATTTGTTAAGTTCCAGAAGTATACTTTTGATACAGATTACTACAGACTGTTCTGTTTTTGACAGATTCTGTTTTCTATGTGTTGTTTGCTTATTTTGATGAATCTATGAGTAGTATCAAAGGGTATGAACCATAGAGAAGTTGGAATACAGTAGATATTACACCAATATGAATTTAGAATGAGTTCATTACAGTACCTAAGTGGTTGTTTTATTTTCTTATACTAATGGAGCTTACGAGTTTTCTGTTGAGTTTTGTGTTGTGGAGTTTTCAAGTTTTGGGTAAAGATTCGACGGACTATGGAATAAGGAGTGGCAAGAGCCTAAGCTTGGGGATGCCCAAGTCACCCCAAGATATCCAAGAATAGCCAAAAGCCTAAGCTTGGGGATGCCCCGGATGGCATCCCCTCTTTCGTCTTCGTTCATCGGTAACCTTACTTGGAGCTATATTTTTATTCACCACATGATATGTATCTTGCTTGGAGCGTCATGTTATTTTCTTTTGTTAGTATTTGCTTGCTTTTATTTATAATAATGTTTTGCATCTTTACTTTCAATATAGAAGTCAAGGATAGCCTTTGCCATGCTTATTTTGCTAGTATACATGTTGCTGTTTGAAAACAGAAAATTTACCGCTGTTGCAAAAATTCCCTAGAAAAGTCAGAGCATGATATAATGTTGAAACGTTTTTCATAATGAGATCTGATAAATTTAATACAGTGGGAATTTATTTCATAATTTTTGGAGTTAGGGAAGTATGATGAATCTTGCATTCTTTACAGACTATACTGTTTTCACAGATTGCTGTTATGGTTGCATTGTTTGCATATGCTTGCTTGTTTAATGATTCTATTTGAGGATAGGAGTATTAAATATGCAGAGGCATTTAGTATGCAATGTTGAATAATAATTTTAGTGATTTGTTATAGTAGAAAATGATAAGTTTTTGCGTTGGTTTATACTAACCTATCTCACGAGTTCTTGTTGAGTTTGTAGTGAATGAAGCTTTTTTGAGAAATAGAGAAACCATGATATGAGAGGAATTAAGGAGACACAAAAGTTCAAGCTTGTGGATGACCAAGGCACCCCAAGATAATATTTCAAGAAGTCTCAAGAATCTAAGCTTGGGGATGCCCCAGTAGGCATCCCACCTTTCTTCTTCAACAACTATCGGTTAGTATCTGTTGAGCCTAATTTTTCCTTATTCACATGAGTTGTGCTATCCTTGCAATGTCATTTTATTTTGTTTTGCTTGATGTTTGAATACAATACCAAGATCTAAAATTTCTTAATGTTAGAGAGTCTTCACATAGTTGCACAATTATTCGACTACTCATTGATCTTCACTTATATCTTTCGGAGTAGTTTGTCATTTGCTCTAGTGCATCACTTATATATTTTAGAGCATGGTGGTAGTTTTATTTTTAAGAAATAGATTAACTCTCATGCTTCACTTATATTATTTTGAGAGTCTTAAACAACATGGTAATTTGAATAAAAAAACTATCATAGAAAGTGAATTGGATGCTATGATCAATTTGATACTTGATAATTGTTTTGATATATGGAGGTAGTGATATTAAAGTCATGCTAGTTGGGTGATTATGAATTTAAAGAATGCTTGTGTTGAAGTTAGCAAGTCTCGTAGCATGCACGTATGGTTAAAGTTGTGTAACAAATTTGAAACATGAAGTGTACCTGGCTTGTGCATCCTTATGAGTGGCGGTCGGGGACGAGCGATGGTCTTTTCCTACCAATCTATCCCCCTAGGAGCATGCGCGTAGTACTTGGTTTTTGATGAATTCTAAATTTTTGCAATAAGTATATGAGTTCTTTTGACTAATGTTGAGTCTGGATTATACGCACTTTTACCTTTCCACCTTTGCTAGCCTCTTCGGTGCCGTGCATTGCCCTTTCTCACCTTGAGAGTTGGTGCAAACTTCACCGGTGCATCCAAACCCCGTGGTACGATACGCTCTATCACGCATAAACCTCCCTATATCTTCCTCAAAACAGCCACCATACCTACCTATTATGGCATTTCCATAGCCATTCCGAGATATATTGCCATGCAACTTTCCACCGTTCCGTTCATCATCATCATGACATACTTTACTTTTGTCATATTGCCATTGCATGATCATGTAGTTGACATCGTATTTGTGGCATAACCACCATGCATAATTCATACATGTCACTCTTGATTCATTGCACCATCCCGGTACACCGCCGGAGGCATTCATATAGAGTCATATCTTGTTCTAGTTTCGAGTTGTAATTCATATGTTGTAATCAATGAAAGTGTGATGATCATCATTATTAGAGCATTGCCCAAAAAGAAAAAAAGAGAAAAAAAGAAGAAAGGCCAAAAAGAAAAAAAAAAGAAAGGCCCAAAAAAAGAAAGAAAAGAAAAGAAAAAAAGAGAAAGAAAAAAAATAAAAAAATAAAAGGGGCAATGTTACTATCTCTTTTTCCACACTTGTGCTTCAAAGTAGCACCTTGTTCTTCATGTAGTGAGTCTCATATATTGTGCTTCAAAGTAGCACCAAGTTTTTCATATAGTGAGTCTCATAAGTTGTCTTTTTCATGCTAGTGGGAATTTTTCATTATAGAAATTGGCTTGTATATTCCTACGATGGGCTTCCTCAAATGCCCCAGGTCTTCGTGAGCAAGCAAGTTGGATGCACACCCACTAGTTTTCTTTTGTTGAGCATTCATTTATAGCTCTAGTGCATCCGTTGCATGGCAATCCCTACTCCTCATGTTGACATCAATTGATGGGCATCTCCATAGCCCGTTTATTAGCCTCGTCAATGTGAGACTTTCTCCTTTTTTGTCTTCTCCGCACAATCCCCATCATCATATTCTATTCCACCCATAGTGCTATATCCATGGCTCACGCTCATGTATTATGTGAAGGTTGAAAGATTATTTAAGTATGAAATAATTGCTTGGCTTGTCATCGGGGGTATAGAAGTTGGGAACATCTTTGTGTGAAGAAAATGAAGCATAGCCTAACTATATGATTTTGTAGAGATGAACTTTCTTTTGCCATGTTATTTTGAGAAGACATTTTTACTTTGATTAGTATGATTAAAGTGTTACTATTTCTTTTATCAATATAAACTTTTATTTTGAATCATTTGGATCTGAACATTCATGCCACAATAAAGAAAATTACATTGAGAATTATGCTAGGTAGCATTCCACATCAAAAATTCTTTTTTATCATTTACCTACTCGAGGACGAGCAAGAATTAAGCTTGGGGATGCTTGATACGTCTCCAACGTATCTATAATTTTTGATTGCTACATGCTATATTATCTACTGTTTTGGGCAATATTGGGCTTTATTATCCACTTTTATATTATTTTTGGGACTAACCTATTAACTGGAGGCCCAGCCCGGATTTGCTGTTTTATGCCTATTTCAGTGTTTCGAGGAAAAGGAATATCAGACGGAGTCAAAACGGAACGAAATCAACTCGAGAAGTTATTTTTGGAAGAAAAGCCACCGGATAGACTTGGACTCTACGTCAGAAGACACGGGAGTTGGTCACGAGGGTGGGGGGCACGCCCACCCCCTAGGGCGCACCCCCTGCCTCGTGGGGCCCCCGAAGCTCCACCGACGTACCCCTTGCACCCATATATACATATGTACCCTAAAACTTCCAGAACAGAAGATAGATCGGGAATTCAGCCGCGGCAAGCCTCTGTAGCCACCAAAAACCTCTCGGGAGCCCGTTCTGGCACCCTGCCGGAGGGGGAACCCATCACGGGTGGCCATCTTCATCATCCCGACGCTATCCATGATGAGGAGGGAGTAGTTCACCCTCGAGGCTGAGGGTATGTACCAGTAGCTATGTGTTTGATCTCTCTCTCGTGTTCTCGACTTCACACGATCTTGATGTATCCCCAGCTTTGCTATTGTAGTTGGATCTTACGATGTTTCTCCCCCTCTACTCTCTTGTGATGAATTGAGTTTCCCCTTTGAAGTTATCTTATCGGATTGAGTCTTTTATGAGAACACTTGATGTATGTCTTGCCATGATTATCTGTGGTGACAATGGGATATCATGTGCCACTTGATGTATGTTTTGGTGATCAACTTGCGGGTTTCGTGACATTGGGAACCTATGCATAGGGGTCGGCACACATTCTTGACTCTCCGATAGAAACTTTGGGGCACTCTTTGAAGTACTTTGTGTTGGTTGGATGAATCTGAGATTGTGTGATGCATATTGTATAATCATGCCCACGGATACTTGAGGTGACAATGGAGTATCTAGGTGACATTAGGGTTTTGGTTGATTTGTGTCTTAAGGTGTTATTCTAGTACGAACTCTTTTATAGATTGTTCCGAAGGAATAACTTTGAGGTGGTTTCGTACCCTACCATAATCTCTACGTTTGTTCTCTGCTATTAGTGGCTTCGGAGTGACTCTTTGTTGCATGTTGAGGGCTTGTTATATGATCTATCTATGTTATTATTGTTGAGAGAACTTGCACTAGTGAAAGTATGAACCCTAGGCCTTGTTTCCTATCATTGTAATACCGTTTACGCTCACTTTTATCTTTAGTTACCTTGCTGTTTTTATATTTTCAGATTACAAAAACCTTTATCTACCATCCATATTGCATTTGTATCACCATCTCTTCGCAGAACTAGTGCACCTATACAATTTACCATTGTATTGGGTGTGTTGGGGACACAAGAGACTCTTTGTTATTTGGTTGCAGGGTTGTTTGAGAGAGACCATCTTCATCCTACGCCTCCCATGGATTGATAAACCTTAGGTCATCCACTTGAGGGAAATTTGCTACTGTCCTACAAACCTGTGCACTTGCAGGCCCAACAACGTCTATAAGAAGAAGGTTGTGTAGTAGACATCAATGAGTCCGGCGCGTAGTATTGTCTTCGGCATTGCGGGGCGGGTTCCTTCTTCGAATACTCCAAAGTAATTATCGAACACTTGAATTGTGTCCGGATCCACAAAATGATCTTCACATGCCACCGTAGAGAGAATGATATTTCACAAATGCAATCTGCTGACAACTTTTTTTAGACAACGCGACGTGTCATTACGGTCGAGTCATTATTCGAACCGTTTTCCTACAACCAGCCACATCGCATATTGCGAGGCGGTTTCCTTGACACGTCTTGTCAAAGCAGAGATCATGTCCCCTTATCACGGGATTCTCATCAATATGGGTATGGGTAATCCCACCACGCCATCAATCTGGCACTTGGGAAGCAAGCGATTCCCAACGGGCAAGTGGGGAGGCGCACCACTTTCGTCGCCTCTATAAAGGGATAAGATTTACCCATTTTTACCCACGCCTTCCTCCTCCTTTGCCCACTCTTGCCCCCTCGAGCTCCAGCGTCCAAGCCCAAGTCTTCTCTGCACAGCTAAACATGTCCGGAGCAGGAGGCAAGTGGGTGGCTTCCACCGTGAAGGAGAAGCACATCACAAATCTTAGGGTGACCGGATACTTGGCCGCGGACATAGCGCGCCGGCTACCAGACGACGGGCAGGTCATTCCGACCCCGGGACCCCACGAGAGGGTCGTGTTCGTCGCCCACTTCGTCCGTGGACTGGGATTTCCACTTCATCCCTTCGTCTGCGGGCTCATGTTCTACCAGGGGCTAGATTTCCATGATCTAGCCCCGAATTTCGTCCTCAACATCTTGGCGTTCATCGTGGTATGCGAGGCCTTCCTCCGCATCCGGTCTCACTTCAGCCTGTGGCTGCAAATCTTCTGCGTGAAGCCGAAGATTGTAAGCGGCCAGCAAGCTGAGTGCGGAGGGGCCATGGTGGGAAAGATGCCTAACGTCACCTGGCTGGACGGTTCCTTTGCGGAGACCGTAAAAAGGTGGCAATCGGGGTGGTTCTACATCACCGAGCCGCACGGCACCAACTGGGCGGCGGCCCCTGAGTTCCGGTCCGGAGCCCCTATGCGGCTCACCTCCTGGGAAAAGAAGGGTCTGGCCTGGGGTGAACCTACAGAGCTGACGGGACTCCAAACCTGCATCAAGAGCATGAATGACAAGAACATCAAGCTTGTCAACGTGATCCAGGTCTCGTTCGCCGGATTCTGCCGTGCCAAAGGTGGGCATTCAAACTTTGGGAGTTCGTCCCGGCCGAACAGCAGACACTTCAGAGGCTCTATGACATGAAGCACAAAGACGCGTGGAAGGCGTTGTTCAAAGCCTCTGAAGTACCTCCTCCCACATCCGAGGACCGTGGGCTCCATGCCACGCGGCCTCCTAGTCAGGTGAGTTTTAAGGCTACCACCGGATTTGGTTCTTCCCGATATATTTATGGGGGAGTCTTAAGTAATTGCGCATATTTGTTCAGGATTATGTGGAGACAGCAGAGTAAATTGACTGTCCGGCTCCGCTGCCAGAAGGCCCAGCTGATGCTCTCCTGACGGAGATGCTAGTCCCGGCGCCCTATAAGGCACCGGAGAAGAAGGCCAAAAAGAAGGCCGCGGGGATCCGAAAGGGTCTCCGGCGTAAGGTTGTGCCAGAAGCCTCGTCCGAAGATGACAAGGCACACTCCTCCCTCGAAGGGGACGAAGAAGAATAAGAAGGGACCACCCCACCCGGAGAGGGTGAGGGGCCCGAGAAGGCGGACCAGGGGGCCGGGAAAGGCCCTCAGTGCAAGGACGTCATACCCACGTCGTCTGACAACGACGAGACAGATTCCTCCCGCGGAGGCGGGGGGAAGCAAGAAGAAACTCTACCTCCCCGCACTGGGAAGGAGAAAAAGAGGAAAGCCGCCCCGGAGGGGGAGGCTGGGACGTCCAAGAAGGGAAAGGTGTCCCTTCCGGACTACTCCGCCACGGCCACTCTCAGCGAGGAGGGGTGGCTGCCCAGGGGGAAGCCCCTAGTGCGATCGTAAGTATCCACACTTTATCATGATTTTACTTCATAGCTTTTTTATAACACCAAACATATATGTAGTCCGGCCAGGGCTAATCCCGAGGTATCTTCTTCCGGGTCCCTGAGCGATTCGGAGATGAACTCGCTCCCGACGGCCACTACTCCTCAGCCCGCGGATGACACTGAGGTGTTGTCCCGAAGGCTCCCAGAGCGGGGGGAGGTGACTCTGGAGACGCCCCAAGGCGGGATTCCAGATGTCGGACACGCAGGGTTCAAGATCCCCGCGGATCATACCGATGAGAGCCGCAGCAAGCCGGACTCTTATCCGGATACTGTGCCGGAGCCTTCAATGGCTCCGGATGCAGGCAGGCGGCCCCTCGCTAGGGAGGGCGAGCCGTCCGTGCCGATGACTTCCGTCATGCCAGAGGCGTCGGATAGTCTGCTGGAAGCGCTTCGCGGCGCTTCCATGGATGACGAGCACCGTACTCTTATGGGTGCGGTGATTCAGAAGGTTCTGTCCGCCAAGAGCGGACTGACCGAAGCATGTACCAGCCTCCTGACGGGCTTTGAGGTAAGTAATAAAAATTTATGAAATTACCACCCGATAGGTAGTACCCCCTGATACTCTGTTTGGTGTTCGGAAGGAAAATCCAAACAGAGGGTCAATTATAATCCGCAGGAGTCTAGTAATAAATATTCATTTGAATAAGCAGGTTGTGCTGCTTGCCACTGCTGCCCGCATAGACGAGGTTGCCGAACTAAAGCGGGACCTGGAGCAGGCGCAGGGAGAGCTCGACCTCATGAAGAGGCAGCTCAAAGAGAACAAGGGTAAGTGATTCCCCGCTCTTATGTATTTAAGGATAGACAGAATTGGTTAGTCTAACGCCAAAGCGTCGTGACTGTGTAGCAAGGGCCACCGCCGAAGTGGCGTCCCTGAAGAAAGCGCTGTCCGAGGCCGAAGACAAGGCGGCCTTGGAATGCAAGGAGCGCGAAAAGCAAAGTGCTAGAGTGGGCGAGGTATAGCAAGAGCTCCAGGACCTCAGCAAGAAGTTCGAGTCCGTGGAGCATGATCTGAAGATGAAAGAGGCCGAGCTTGTGGAGGCCCTTGTGAGTATGAAAGACGCCAAGGCCGAAGCCGAGAAGGCACAACAGGAAATCCAGGAGGCCAAAAAGATAGCGGCGGGTAAGAAATTCTTTATGCAAAGCAAACATGTGGAGGAGGTGTTTCTTTTACTTACTCGAATTCGGAGCTCTCCAGGGGCGTTCACAGATCTGCCACGCAGCGTTTCAGATGCCGCGGAGTTCTACTGTGCCCAAGAGGGGAGCTCAACGGAGAAGCTATTCGGTCCCAGTATGCTGGGGCCGAACACCCAATGCCTCTGAGTGACCAACTGAAGCAGTTGGTGAAACTCCACAGGGCGGCCGAAGTGGCTATGAAAGATTTCATAGTCCGGATCTGGCCTGGTGAGCCCTTGCCGGCTAGCTACTTCGGCCTGATCAAGCGGATGGTGTATGCCTGTCTGCGGCTCGAAGTCATCAAGCGATCTGTTTGCATTGAGGGTGCCCGCCGGGCCTTTGCCCGCGCGAAGGTGCACTGAGGCAAGCTGGATGCTGAGAAGCTGGTGAAGGACGGTCCGCCATAGGGCAAGGAGCATCGCCATCCCGAGAAGTACTATGATGGTGTTATGAAGGGCGCTCGTCTCGCGGCTGATGAGTGTACCAAGGACAAGATCTTCGACTAAATGTACCTCTGTCTCTGTTGTAATTTAAAGACGGAGTTACTTGTGCTATGTAGCATTGTTTGATTTAAAATATTACCTTCTGTGCGGTTGTTTATAAAATTCTAAAAGTAGGCTAGTCGTCGGCTTCCGCCCCCACGTAACTAGTACTGGGGTGTTTGTGGAAAACCCTGACACTCGTTATCCAAATGTTTGGTCCCTTAAGGAGGTGTCCGGCGCAGCGAACAAGGCAATCGGACTATGCGGCATTATAACTTTCACTTAGCCATAAAAGTCTACAATTTTAAATTTCGGCGAAGCCCCTAGAATCCGGAAGGCCGAATTGGGGCGCTATATACGCCTAGATCAGACGAAGCCGATTTATTGCCTAAAGTGGAAAAAACTTTAAGGATTTTAAGACCTCTCGAACAGCGACCAACTCTCGCCACATCATGCTGGCCAGTTTTCGGCTTTCTCTACTGAGGTGCTCATACGGAAGAACCAGGACACAATCGCAGTAGTTCTCCCTGCGCTACCTTAGCCGATATAATGGAACGTAAGGTACCAAAACAAGGGAGCTGGGCTAACCCAACTATGGACCCAAGACATGATTCGGAGCTGATGCATATAGTGCTATAAGTTCAGGGTGCCGCACTGTTGAAAGTGTTCGGACTTTACTTGCCGTATTACGGGGCACCATAAGAAGCTCCTGGCAAACTGACCATACCAAGGTGTACGGATGCAATATGAAATAAACATTTATAAGAAAAAAATGCTCAAATAAGAATAATAAGCTGACGCTATATATGATCTCCCATTGATGAATAATACGTTTAAGCGTATGTTTACAATGGATGCATTAAGCGGAGATAAATAGGACTATTTGACATGTCCTATCCAGGGGCAGGCCGCGTACAGATAGATAAAACAAGTATAACGATCGTAAATAGATTCCACCTGGGTGTTTCCTTCTGCGCGCAAAGCCTGTTGCCTCCTTGGTTTTCTCTCCTATGTAAATCCGGCAATCCGGCCCTTCTGAAGAGGCTGCACTTAAAGCAATGTCCTGAAAGGTAAAAGGGAAAGATTATGAAGGTATGTTGCGGTGATACCGCACTATTGACTGAGTCACTGATGCGCCTCCGCTTGTGCCCATGGTATTTTGAGTGCGTAATTGTGTACGCATGGCACGAATGCTGCTTTAATGGGGTTTGAGCGAAGGCCGGACTGCTAATCACGCTCTTGGCATGCCTGATGATCCTATTGCGGGGTGCTCCGGACTCGCTTGACGGTGCTTGAGGTTGTCGTCGCCGGATTGGTGGTTTGTCGGAGGAGGCCGCATTGCACTTCTGCCGCGAGGGATGCAGTGTGCTCTTCTGTACGGAGAGAGCGGTCCATGTTTCCGTTGACTATTATGACCCCGCGCGGGCCTGGCATCTTGAGCTTGAGGTATGCATAGTGTGGCACCGCATTGAATATAGCAAATGCGGTTCGTTGTAGCAGTGCGTGGTAACCACTACGGAAAGGGACGATATCGAAGATTAACTCTTCGCTTCAGAAGTTGTCCGGAGATCCAAAGACCACTTCCATTGTTATGGAGCCCGTACAGCGGGCCTCTACTCCAGGAATTACACCTTTAAAGGTGGTTTTGGTGGGCTTGATCCTTGAAGGGTCAATGCCCATTTTGTGCACTGTGTCCTGATAAAGCAGGTTCAGGCGGCTGCTGCCGTCCATAAGGACTCGCGTGAGGTGGAATCCGTTGATGATTGGGTCTAGGACCAATGCGGCTGAGCTACCGTGGCGAATGCTAGTAGGGTGATCCCTACGATCAAAGGTGATCGGACAAGCTGATCATGGGTTAAATTTGGGGGTGACTAGCTCCATCGCATAGAAGTCCCGTAGTGCTCGCTTCCGTTCCCGCTTGGGAATGTGGGTGGCGTAGATCATGTTGACCGTTTTCACCTGGGGGGAAATTTCTTCTGCCCCCCCGTGTTCGGACGCCGGGGCTCTTCGTCATCGTCGCTGTGCAGCCCCTTGTCCTTGTTTTCGGCGTTTATTTTGCCAGGCTGTTTGAACACCCAGCAGTCTCTATTGGTGTGGTTGGCTGGCTTGTCCGGGGTGCCATGAATTTGGCACGAGCGCTCCAGTATGCGGTCCAGACTGGACGGTCCCTGATTATTTCTTTTGAACGGTTTCTTCCGCTGACCGGGCTTGGATCTGCTGAATCCGGCGTTGACTGTCGTGTCTTCAGTGTTGTCGCCGTTGTTCCGTCACTTATGTTTGTTACGCCGTGGCTTGCCGTTATTGTCGCGGCCATCCGAAGTGCTCGAATGTGGTGTAGTGCTGCTGCGAGCCAACCAGCTATCCTCGCCTGCGCAAAAGCGGGTCATTAGTGTTGTGAGAGCTGCCATGGACTTGGGTTTTTCCTGGCCGAGGTGTCGGGCGAGCCACTCATCACGGATATTATGCTTAAAAGCCGCCAGGGCTTTGGCGTCTGGACAGTTGACTATTTGGTTCTTTTTAGTTAGGAACCGAGTCCAAAATTTTCTGGCTGACTCTCCGGGCTGTTGAGTAATGTGGCTTAGGTCATCGGCGTCCGGTGGTCACACATATGTGCCCTGGAAGTTGTCAAGGAATGCGTCTTCCAGGTTTTCCCAGCTGCCAATGGAATTTGTTGGCAGGCTATTTAGCCAGTGTTGGGCTGGTCCTTTGAGCTTAAGGGGAAGATACTTGATGGCGTGTAGATCGTCTCCGCGGGCCATGTGAATGTGGAGAAGGAAATCTTCGATCCATACTGCAGGGTCTGTCATGCCATCGTATGATTTGATGTTTACGGGTTTGAACCCTTCTGGGAATTCATGATCCATCACTTCGTCAGTGAAGCAGAGGGGGTGCACGGCGCCTCTGTGCCGGGCTATGTGACTACGCAGTTCGAATTGTTATGGGTTGCTATGTTCGGCTCGGCCGGACTTGTTGATAATGTATCCGTCGCAACGGTCATCGTCGCGTGCTGAGGCGCACCCCCGTGATCCGTAGATCGATCTTGGCTGTCCTGCTTTGTTTTCCAGAATATCTTGCAGGTCTTGCCTGTTGCCCCGGGCTATAGTGTATTGGCGTGGGGGTGCGGGCTGGTATTCGGGCCGATATCCCGCTTTATCCCGGCCACGGGGTGGCCAGTCGGCCGTTTGGCGCTCGAGTCCGTATTCCTCGGCTGCCAGGACTTCAGTCCATCTGTCTGTGAGCAGGTCTTGATTAGCCTGGAGTTGCTGCTGCTTCTTCCTTAGGCTCCTCGCAGTGGCAATAAGCCGACGCTTGAAGCGCTCCTGCTCCATGGGATCCTCAGGCACGCCGAACTCGTTGTCGCCGAGGCTAATCTCCTCTTCGGAGGGGGGCATATAGTTGTCCTCCTCCGGGTACCCGTCAGTCGCCTGTTTGTCTGGGCTAACCTGCTCATCTTCCTGTTCGGCCTGCTCGAAGGCAGGCTGGTCAGGGTTGTATTCCTCTTCGGCACCATCCGGATTGCTTTCATCTCCGGGGCCGGTATTACTGTGGCGGGGCTTGGAGCGGCGCCGATGCCGCCCATGCTTTGCTTTTCTCCCTGAGGGGTTATCCTCCGTTGCCTCATCGCCATTGGTTTCCTTCGGAGTGTCCACCATGTATATATCGTATGAGGAGGTGGCCGTCCACCGCCCTGTGAGCGGTGGCTCCTGTAATTCTCCTGCATCGTCGTCCATACCGTCGATGTCTTCGGAGTCGAAGTCAAGCACGTCAGTTAAATCATCGATCGTGGCAATCAAGTGGGTGGTGGGTGGGCAACAAATTCCTTCGTTGCCTGCTTCCCACTCAAGCCGGACATAGTTCGGCCACGAATCTCCTGATAAAGAGAGAGAGTTTAATGAGTTCAGTACATCGCCAAAGGGCGAGTGCTGGAAGATATCCGCAGCGGTAAACTCCATTGCCGGAGCCCAACCAGGCTCGGCGGGCTCGGGAGCGTGCAGACTGGAACCTACAACCGGATACGAATCCGGGGGTCCGGAGTCACAGGCTTCCTCAAAAGTGAGGCCTGTGTTAGCCTCCACCGCCGATGAGGGTACAGCCTGCAAGGCAGGGTCCATCCCTCCGTCCTTAGGCAACGCAGCCTGCTCTGGATTTGAGTCCGGGGCTACTTCAGGGGTGATATCCCGAGTGTTGTCCGACAGCAGGTCTAAGCCATGCCCGTCATGACTGACCGGTGCTCCTGGCGCAGGCCCGAATCCGTCGAAGATCAAGTCTACGCGAAGGTCAGCCGTGTAGTTCAGGTTTCCGAACCTGATCTGATGGCCAGGGTCGTAGCTGTCGATCTGCTCTAGAAGGCCAAGCGAATTGGCCCGCAGTGCGAAGCCGCCGAACACAAAGACCTGTCCGGGGAGGAAAGTCTCACCCTGGACCGTGTCGTTGACGATGATTAAAGGAGCCATCAAGCCTTGCAGCAACGACACAGAGGAACTCTCAGTGAAAGCACCAATGTCGGTGTCAAAACCGGCGGATCTCGGGTAGGGGGTCCCGATCTGCGCGTCTAGGCTGATGGTAACAGGAAGCAAGGGACACAATGTTTACCCAGGTTCGGGCCCTCTCGATGGAGGTAAAACCCTACTTCCTACTTGATTAATATTGAAGATATGAGTATTACAAGAGTAGATCTACCACGAGATCGTAGAGGCTAAACCCTAAAAGCTAGCCTACGATGGTATGATTGTAATTCTGATCGGCCTTCTAAGGACCAACCTCTCCGGTTTATATAGACACCGGAGAGGGCTAGGGTTTACATGGAGTCGGTTACAAGGAAGGAAACATAATATCCGGATCGCCAAGCTTGCCTTCCACACCAAGGAGAATCCCATCCGGACACGGGACGAAGTCTTGAGTCTTGTATCTTCACGCTTCATAGTCCGGATGATGTACACAGTCCGGCTGTCCGGATACCCCCTAATCCAGGACTCCCTCAGTGGCTTTCCTTTTCTTCTCCTCCCCAATGTGGGGAGGTGGGCGAGGGAGTCCTGGACTAGGGGGTGTCCGGATAGCCGAACTATCACCGTCGGCCGGACTCTAAGACTATGAAGATACAAGATTGAAGACTTTGTCCCATGTCCGGATGGGACTTTCCTTGGCGTGGAAGGCAAGCTTGGCGATACGAATATGTAGATCTCCTACCATTGTAACCGACTCTGTGTAACCCTAGCCCTCTCCGGTGTCTATATAAACCGGAGGGTTTTAGTCCGTAGGACGAACAACAATCATACCATCGGCTAGCTTCTAGGATTTAGCCTCCTTGATCTCGTGGTAGATCTACTCTTGTACTACCCATATCATCAATATTAATCAAGCAGGAGTAGGGTTTTACCTCCACCGAGAGGGCCCGAACCTGGGTAAAAACATCGTGTCCCTTGTCTCCTGTTACCATCCGCCTAGACGCACAGTTCGGGACCCCCTACCCAAGATCCGCCGGTTTTGACACCGACATTGGTGCTTTCATTGAGAGTTCCTCTGTGTCGTCACCCATAGGCCCGATGGCTCCTTCGATCATCAACAACGACGTGGTCCAGGGTGAGACTTTCCTCCCCGGACAAATCTTCGTATTCGGCGGCTTTGCACGGCAGGCCAATTCACTTGGCCAACTGGAGCAGATCGAAAGCTACGCCCCTGGCCATCAGGTCAGATTTGGAAGTTTGAACTATACGGCCGACATCCGCGGAGACTTGATCTTCAACGGATTTGAGCCACAGCCGAGCGCGCCGCACTGTCACGATGGGCATGATTTAGCTCTGCTGCCGGACAGTGCCCTGGAGGCCGCACAAGAGTCCTGCGCCGATCGAGGATGGGTGGCTGGACACCGCCTCGGGGGCTGCTACCTCTACAGCGATAGAGCCGAATACCGACCATGTCCCTTGTGAAGCTCGTGACTCCAAGGTGCCGGACTCCTTTCCGGACCCCAAACCTTCCGCGCCCCTGCCAATCGAATCCGATTGGGCGCCGATCATGGAGTTCACCACTGCGGACATCTTTCAGCACTCGCCTTTTGGCGACATCCTGAATTCGCTAAAGTGTCTCTCTTTATCAGGGGAGCCCTGGCCGGATTATGGTCAGAACGGTTGGGATGTGGACGACGAAGAAATTCAAAGCCCACCCACCACCCACTTCGTAGCCACTGTCGATGATTTAACCGTCATGCTAGACTTCGACTCTAAAGACATCGATGGTATGGATGGTGATGCCGGAGACGACCAACAACCAGCGCCTACAGGGCACTGGAAAGCCACCTCGTCATATGACATATACATGGTGGACATCCCACAGGATGGGAATGGCGATGGAACAGCGGAGGGCGACCCCTCCAAGAAACAGCCTAAGCGCCAGCGTCAGCAGCGCCGCTCTAAATCCCGCCACAGCAAAAATGGAGATTCCGGCACCGGAGACAATAAAACCCCGGACAGTGCCGAAGACAACCCCCTCTAGCAAGATTCAGCACAGGAGGATGGAGAAGCCAGCCCTCATGAGAGAGCGGCAGACAGAGAGGTAGAGGATAATAATTACATGCCTCCCTCCGGAGACGAGGCAAGCCTCGACGACGACGAATTTGTCGTGCCTGAGGATCCCGTCGAACAAGAGCATTTCAAACGCAGGCTTATGGCCATGGCAAGCAGCCTCAAGAAAAAACAGCAACAACTTAGAGCTGACCAAGACTTGCTAGCCGACAGATGGACTGAAGTCCTTGCAGACGAAGAGTATGAACTTGAACGCCCCTCCAAAAGCTACCCCAAACGCAAGTTGCTACCCCGATTAGAGGAGGAAGCACATAAACCTACATCACCAACACACAATACGGCCAACCGGCTACCTCGCGGCCGCGACAGAGAGGCCTCTAGGACCCCCACTAAAGCCGCACCCCGGCATCGCTCGAAAAGTACAAAGCCATGGGGGAATGTGCCGGACTTGCAAGACATATTGGAGGATAAGGCAAGACAAACAAGATCGATCTACGGATCGTGTGGGCGCCCCACGATACGCGACGACAACCGTCACGCCGGATACAGCAATCCCGGCCGGGCCGAACACAGTAGACAAAGCTCGCTTGAGCTGCGTCGCGATGTAGCCCAATACAGAGGCGCCGCACACCCGGACTGGCTAGCAAACCTGGTGATGGTACCAAAGAAGGATAAATCCTAGCGCCTATGTGTCGACTTCAAAGACCTTAACAAGGCTTGCCCAAAGGATCCATTCCCCCTCCCATGCATCGATCAAATCATCAACGCTACCGTAGGGCACATTCATTGTGCTTCCTCGACGCATACTCCGGCTACCACCAAATCAAGATGGCGGAGCCAGACCAAGCCGCAACGACATTCATCACTCCATACGGACCATTCTGCTTCAACACAATGCCCTTCGGGCTCAAAAACGCCGGCGCAACATATCAGCGCATGATTCAGACATGTCTGGCCAACCAGATCGGCAAGACAGTGGAGGCATACGTAGATGATGTGGTCGTCAAATCCAAGCATGTCGAAACTCTAGTAGACGACTTGAGACTCACATTCGACAATCTACGAACATACGACATTAAGCTCAACCCGGAAAAATGCGTTTTCGGTGTACCAGCCGGAAAGCTCTTGGGCTTCATTGTATCCGGTAGAGGAATAGAAGCAAACCCAACCAAGATAGGAGCTCTGTCACAATTGGATATCCCAAAAGACCTCAAACAAATACAAAAATTGACTGGATGCGTGGCGGCTTTAAGCCGCTTTATCTCCCGCCTAGGAGAAAAGGCATTACCCCTTTATCGCCTCCTCCGACGCTCCGAACACTTCGAGTGGACGGATGTCGCCATGGCCGGACTCGAAGAAATCAAAGCCATATTGGCAACAAATCCGGTCCTGGCCGCGCCCAATGTGGGCGAACCGATGTTATTATATATCACAGCAACACATCAAGTTGTAAGTGCGGTACTCATCGTCGAACGAGAAATGGAGGAGCACAAGTTCCCTCTTCAAAAGCCAGTCTACTACGTGTCCACTGTCTTAACTCCATGCAAGTCCCGGTACCCACATTATCAAAAGATAGCATACGCGGTGTTCATGGCATCCCGGAAGCTGCGACACTACTTTCAAGAGTGCTCGATAACGGCAGCCTCCGAAGTACCCCTTAATGACATCATAAACAACCGCGACGCGACTGGCCGGATTGCAAAATGGGCCATCGAGCTCCTCCCATTCGACATAACCTATAAGCCTCGGCGAGCTATCAAGTCGCAAGTTTTGGCTGACTTCATCGCTGAATGGACTGAAGCCGAACTCCCTAAAGAGTACGGCGCATATTCCAATTGGATCATGCACTTCGACGGCTCCAAAATGCTGGCCGGCCTAGGGGCTGGCATCGTCCTGACGTCCCCAATCGGAGACATAGTCCAATACGTACTACAGATTATGTACATGGACTCCAGCAACGCAGTCGAATACGAGGCCCTTCTACATGGTCTCCGGATGGCAGTCTCCATGGGCATCCAACGCCTAGAGGTCCGCGGGGATTCAAACCTCGCAATATCCCAAATAAATGGAGACTTTGACGCCAAGGATCCAAAAATGGTAGTTTACCGCAACGCCGTCTTAAAAATTTCAGCTCGGTTCGAAGGGCTCGAATTTCATCATATAGCCCGGGACAATAACCAGGCGGCGGATGTATTGGCATGCATCGGCGCAAAGTGTGATGCCGTCCCTCCCAACATCTTCCTGGAGCGGCTTTTCAAGCCATCCGTACTATGGGAAGGAGAGTCCGAAAACAACAATCCGGACCCAACCGCACCGCCCGACACCGAACATTCTGACACAATTGGTGGTTCTGCCAATGAAATAACACCCTCAACCCACGAAATAATGGCAGTCATTGCCCCGTGGACGGAACCATTCCTAGCCTACTTAACCAGGCAGGAACTCTCCGAGGACCAAAACGAGGCCCGCTGCATAGTACGGCGATCTAAAGCCTATAAGGTCCATGAGGGATAGCTTTATAAGAAAAGCACAACCGGAGTCCTTCAAAGGTGCATCTCCGAAGAGGAAGGGTGAAATCTTCTGGCTGAAATTCACGCCGAACTCGGTGGGCACCACGCCGCAGCCCGGGCCCTTGTAGGCAAGGCCTTCTGTACATGATTTTATTGGCCGACGGCCCGGGCAGAAGCTCAGGACTTAGTCCAACGATGCGTCGGTTGCCAGCTCTTGCTAATCAAAGCCACATGCCACCCACCGCCCTCAAAACTATACCCATCACCTGGCCGTTCGCATTCTGGGGGCTTGACATGGTTGGACCCCTTAAAGGAGGAACCCACAAGCAAAAATACCTATTGGTCATGGTGGACAAATTCACCAAATGGATAGAGGCCAAGCCAGTTAAGACGGCCGAATCCGGACCTGTGATAGACTTCATATCAGGGGTAGTACACCGTTACGGCGTCCCCCATAGCATCATCACTGATAATGGCACGAACTTCATGGCCGACGAGGTTAAACTCTGGTGCAAAAACATGGGCATCAAGCTCGACTACGCTTCAGTCTATCACCCTCAAACTAACGGTCAAGTCGAACGAGCAAATGGTCTAATCATGAGCGGCATCAAACCCAGGCTAGTGCGGTCCCTTAAGGAATCTAACACGCACTGGGTAGAGGAGCTCAACTCCGTACTCTAGGGGCTGCAGACCACGCTGAATCGCACTACCAGATTCACACCATTTTTTATGGTATATGTCGCAGAGGCAGTTTTGCCCTGCGACATAATTCATGACTCACCTCGCGTGCGCATGTACAAAGAAAGAGAAGCTGAGCTGGATCGGCAGGACAGTTTGGACGCCTTAAAGGAGGAGCGCGACATGGCAAAAGCTCATTCCGCATTCTATCAACAGCAGGCTCGAAGATATCAAAGCAGAGAAGTACGGGCCAAAACTTAAAATGTTGGCGAACTAGTTCTACGCCTGCCGGACAAGAAAAAGGACAAACTCAAGCCCAAATGGGAAGGTCCCTTCATCATCGACCAAGTCCTGACCGGCGAAGCGTACCGTCTGCGAAGCGCATCAGATAACTGACTCGAGCCAAACCCATGGAACGCAACCCGTCTTCAAAGATTCTACGCCTAGCACCGGACTCCAAGTTCGTCTCCTTCCTCCTACTACATTTTATACTTTAGCTGTCTTTTATTTCTCTCCTTCTCCCTGCCCTTTTCTCAAAGCCTTTCAAGGCTCGCCTGCACATTGTTCGCACACACTTGACGTGCTACTCGCACTCATTATACCTGGGGGCTTCTTTAACAGAAGCTTATTTATACGGGCCTTATGCCCAACACATGTGTCACACTTCCGCATGTACCTTTTATTCACCACTATATGCATCGATATGACTTAAGTTTTGGCCAAGCTGGGTTGCCTGGCTCCTGTGCTTACCCCTACGTTCCCGATTGTTCGGCTAGGAGGTAAAGGGAGCACCTCTGCGATTGTTACTGCCGGGTCAGCCGGATGTGTACCTCAGACTGGGTGAAGCCGAAAGCTAGCGTTCTTAAGGGAATATTCGGTCGGTGCATTGAAAGATGATTCCTTACCTATCTATTTATTTGCCCCCAAATGCTTTTCCTGCTTTTTTTAGCAGTCCGGACATGCACTTTAGGGCATGCCTCCCGGGGAAAGGAACCCCTACCGGAACTATTCTCCCTGGAAGATGTTTCTTACTAACCATGTAATATAACATAACTAGTTGGGCACTTGTCCGATAAAGCACTAATGACCCCTACGCCTGGTCTCCATGCATGCCTCGGTTTTTTACATAACCGTGAGGGTATTCGGACACACTCCGGACTGTCGGGTCCCGAGGTTGAAGCGAAAAGGTCCGCAACGACAAATGATCTACAATCCGGCTAGAAGGCATTTTACATGTCATTTTAAATTACATAGTCAAGCTGACTGATGGTATTCCTCTTCGATACCATCTAATAAACTGTCTAGTTTACAGTCCCGTTGGGAATACTTTGCGGCCAGCTCTACTTGGTCGTACACTAAGCTCACAGGGATCTCCTTCCCATCGGGCCCCACAGGTCTGACCTCGGCCATGTGGTTTGGGTCAGCCTTCGCATACCGTGTCTTCACCATGGCCCAGGCCTCCCTGGCGCCTTGACGGCAGGCCGATATCTTCCACAACCGGAAGTGCCGCCGTGCTCCCTAAAGCTTCTCCGCAAGCTCTCCAAGACCTTCGGGGTAGGGACATGGACGGCCACAAGGCCTGGGCGTCTCCGCTCATCACCTGCCGAACTCGTTCGTGCAGTTGCAGCAGCTCGGGAAGTAGGTCACCCATTGAACCGGTCATTTCCTCCGCAGGATGACCTGTGAGCATGCCTACAGACATATTTCTGTCAATCGACTTCCTCGCCGAACTCTTCTTTTCAAAAGTTTGCTCAAGCACTTACTATAAATGCCGTGACGAAGCCGCCGATTCTCCGTCACGGAGTCAGACAGCTGGGCCCGAACATCTTTTAGTTCCTCGCCCAGCTGGGTGCTGGCATCTTGGAGCTTATTTTTCTCTTGCCGCACCCTTGTAAGCACCTTCTCGCCGGCCTTCAGCTGGCGTAGCAGCTGTTGCTTGTCCGGATCTAGTCCGGCGCCATCTGCGATATTATTGTCAGACTTATACACACGCCGCACTTCACAAACTACTTATCTTTCGAAGTATATATTACCGGAGGGGGTCTCTGTGGCTCCCCCTGTGGCGGCCAGTGCAGCCTCAAGTTGGGCCTTGCACTCTAGAAGCTCCTGGGACAGGTGGGTATTCTTTTATGAAAGATCCTGCATAACAAATGATCCTTAAATCAGTTATTCTAACTATTTTAAGTCTCGGGGGCTACTGGCATATATAACTGTCAGAATTCACTCACCCATATGTCTTTCACATACTGCTCCGTGGCTCTGGCTAGACCATCTTGAGTGGCATGGAGGTGCGCATCTCCCGCATTGAAGGCATTCAATGCCTCCAGGGAGAAACACGCGTCACGAAGAACTGTCCGGCGGCGCCTGTGATTCATGGCGCTCTCCACCTCAGATCTAGTGGTGGATAGCCTGTCGGCATCCTCCGTCGGAGGAGCATCCGGCGCACGCCTTGTGTTTGCCTCCCCCTCCGGACCTGGCGTTGGAGCCTGGCTGGCGGGGGCTCGATTGGCATCCTCTCCGGACATAGTCCGGCGAGCGCTCTTTCTCCTGGAAAAATCACAAGCGTTAATATGCCTCCCAGGAATCTTTCCTTTAAACACGGTGGCGCGCCATACCGTTGCGGCGACGTCTCGATTCGCACCACACTTCTTTTCCGCCTGCCTGGCCGAGCTGCCCCTTGCTGGATGGCCGCCACAGGCTCGGCTTCCCGCCTTAATGGCACCTCCTGCGGAACACCATTAGTATACGGTGATCAGAGATAAGCATGGATGAGTAATGGTATCAGGACTCCGTTCACAGTTACCTGGGGAACCGGAGATATTCCGGGGTAGTCGGCCGTAATGGCAACCAAAGCAGTGTCGATGCTAAGTTGGTGGAACACCCCATCGATCAGCTCCACCTTTATGTCCGGATCCTCGTCGTAGGCCAGATCGAGGGACCGTTATGGATCCTCGGGTTGTGGAGCCAGGCTGTGTATATCCTCTACGGCCCGGCGCAGTTCCTGCGTCGAAATCACAAAGTGAGGCACTTAACTTTGGGAATATGGATCGGATAGACAAACGTCCGCTTACCCAGCTCAGAGGGTTGTTCATGGAGAATCCATTCAAAGGACTAGCACGGAGGAAGTCCTCCTTCTCCCCTTTGTACAAGCCGAACAGGATCTTCGCCAGATCGGCGATCGATCCCGGCCCCTTGCGGCCATGACGGGTGGCATCATGCTCCCCGTTGAAATCCCACATGGGATGGCCCCTGTACTGGAGCAGCTGCACCCCTTGCATAATGCATGTGGCCATGACCCCAATCATGGTCAATCCGGAATGAGCCAATAACCTTATTCGGCCCATCAGGTATTGGACGTCCCTATCATTCTCCCGTTGAGGGCTCCGCGGGCGCCAACTTTGGTGTTTCTTCAAAGAAGCGTTGCTGAACTCCAGGAGGCCGATCTGAACTGGATCCGGTAGCGGGGCATCTTCCATATAAAACCATTCTGAAGGCCAGTCTTTGGACGCCTTCTTCAGGGTTCCGGATAGATATCCGGTCCCGGCGATGCGCCATAGTTCGGCTCCGCCCACTTGATATATCGACCCCGCATGAGAACGGGGTACGAGGCAGAATAATCTCTTCCACAGCGCAAAATGGGCCTCGACGCCCAAGAACAGCTTGCAAAGGGCCACGAAGCCCGCGATGTGCAGGATGGAGGCAGACATAAGATGGTGAAGCTGGAGCCCATAGAACTCCAGGAGCCCCCGGAGAAACGGATGTATGGGAAATCCGAGTCCTCTTATTAGATAAGGGATGAAGCATACCCGCTCTCCTTTGGAGGGATTGGGGACGCTCTCCACCTGCTTTCCGCCCTTGTAGGTGGCAAGTCCGGCTCGAACCGGAACCATAAAGGCTGGGGGAAGAAATCCCTCGGCTTGGAGCGTCACCAGCTCACTATGCGGGACTGAGCATCTCCCCCAATCTCCTGGCTGAGGGCTAGGAGCGCGAGAGGAGGAGCCGCGTTGACTGTCCATGATGGAATGGATTTTTGTTAGAGGCGCTCCGATGAATACTCGCGGAAGGAGGATGGTGTGATTCGGATCTAGATCCTCGCCTCTCTTTATAGGCAGCTCATTCGCGCAGCTAGGGGGTAAAGTGTAAAAATACCCTAGCTTTTCGCATTCGTACGACACATGGAGGATGGCCATTATTGGACGTGGGAGCCAAGAAGCGCAGCATTTATAAGAAGCCGGACACCATTCGGCAAGTACATGGAATTTGGAGAAGAACCCGCCTTGCAATGCCGAAGACAATATGCGCGCCGGACTCGTCGTCATTGAAGCCTGGTTCGGGGGCTACAGAGGGAGTCCTGGACTAGGGGGTGTCCGGATAGCCGAACTATCACCGTCGGCCGGACTCTAAGACTATGAAGATACAAGATTGAAGACTTTGTCCCGTGTCCGGATGGGACTTTCCTTGGCGTGGAAGGCAAGCTTGGCGATACGGATATGTAGATCTCGTACCATTGTAACCGACTCCGTGTAACCCTAGCCCTCTCCGGTGTCTATATAAACCGGAGGGTTTTAGTCTGTAGGACGAACAACAATCATACCATAGGCTAGCTTCTAGGGTTTAGCCTCCTTGATCTCGTGGTAGATCTACTCTTGTACTACCCATATCATCAATATTAATCAAGTAGGAGTAGGGTTTTACCTCCACCGAGAGGGCCCGAACCTGGGTAAAAACATCGTGTCCCTTGTCTCCTGTTACCATCAGCCTAGACGCACAGTTCGGGACCCCCTACTCGAGATCCGCCGCTTTTGACACCGACAGTGGGATTTCTTCATGTTTCCCCCCGCCTCCACGGGAGGAATCTGCCTCGTCGTCCTCGGACGACGAGTCTATGACGGCCTTGCGCCGGGGACCCTTCCTGGTCCCCAAGGCCTCCCTCTTACACCCTTCGGCCTCCCCGGGTAGGGCGGCCCTTTTCCTCTCCTCCTCCCCTTCGTGGGAGGGGCATGCCTCATCGTCTTCGGACGAGGCGTCCGGTGCGACCTTACGTCGGAGACCCTTACTGGTCCCCGTGGCCTTCTTTTCGGCCTTGTTTTCTAGCACCTTGTAAGGCGTCGGGACTAGCATCTCCGCTAGGAGAGAGATTGCTGGATCTTCTGGCAGTGGAGCCGGACAGTCGATCCGCTCCGCCGTCACCACGTAATCCTGATTAAATACGCATGATGACCTAAAATACGTATGCTGGGAAAGGTACATCTGGTGATGGTCAGAAAACTCATCGGATGGGCGAGCCGCGTGGCGTGGAGTTCACAGTCCTCGGATGTGGGAGGAGGTACTTCGCTGGCCTTGAATAGCACCTTCCATGCGTCCTTGTGCGCCGTGCCGTAAAGATCTTGAAGTGTCTGGTGTTCGGCCGGATCGAACTCCCACAGATTGAATGCCCGTCTTTGGCATGGAAGGATTCGGCGGAAGAGCATGACGTGGACCACATTGACAAGTTTGATCTTCTTGTCCATCATATTTTTAATGCAGTTATGAAGTCCTGTCAGCTCGGCAGGTTCGCCCCTGGCCAGGCCTTTCTTCTCCCAGGAAGTGAGCCGCATGGGAATTCCGGATCAAAATTTGGGGGCCGCCGCCTAGTTGGCGTCGCGCAGCTCGGTGATGTAGAACCACCCCAATTGCCACCCTTTCATGGTCTCCGCGAAGGAGCCATCAAGCCAGGTAACATTGGGCATCCTGCCCACCATGACGCCTCCGCACTCCGCTTTCTGGCCGCTTACGATCTTCGGCTTCACGCAGAAGATTCGTAGCCATAGGCCGAAGTGGGGCTTGATGCGGAGGAAGGCCTCGCACATGACGATAAACCTCGAGATGTTGAGGACGAAATTTGGGGCCAGATCATGGAAGTCCAGCCCATAGTAAAACATGAGCCCGCGGACAAAGGGATGAAGTGGAAATCCTAGTCCGCGGACGAAATGGGCGAGGAACACGACCCTCTCATGGGGTCCTGGAGTCGGAATGATCTGCCCTACGTCCGGGAGCCGGTGCGCAATGTCTGTGGCCAAGTATCCGGCTGCCCGGAGCTTCGCAATGTTCTCCTCCTTGACGGTGGAGGCCACCCACTTGCCTGTCGCTCCGGACATGTTTGGCTGTGCGGAGAAGGCGTGAACTAGGGCGCTGGAGCTCGAGGGTGCGAGAATGGATAAGCAAAGGAGGAAGAAGGCGTGGGTAAAAATGGGGGATCCTTATCCCTTTATAGAGGCGATGAAAACGGTGCGCCTCCCCACTTGCCCGTTGAAAATCGCTTATTTCCCAAGCACCACGATTGATGGCATGGTGGGGTTACCCGTACCCGTATTGATGAAAATCCCGTGATAAGGGGACATGATCTCTGCTTCGACAAGACGTGCCAAGGAAGCCGCCTCGCAATATTTGCGGTGGCTGGTTTGGGAAAACGGTTCGAATAATGACTCGACCATGGTGTGATGGCATGTTATCTAAAGTTGTCAGCAGATTATATTTGTGGAATAATCGTTCTCTCTACGGTGGTATGCGAAAATCGCCTTGCAGAGCCGAACACGATTTAAGTGTTTGAGGTTTACTTTGGAGTATTCAGAGATGGAACCTGCCTTGCAATGCCGAAGACAGTCTGCGTGCCAGACTCATCGTCATTGAAGCCTGGTTCAGGGGCTACCGAGGGAGTCCTGGATTAGGGGGTATCCGAACAACCGGACTATATACTTTGGCCGGACTGTTGAACCGTGAAGATAGAAGACTCAAGACTTCGTCCTGTGTCCGGATGGGACTCTCCTTTGCGTGGAAGACAAGCTTGGCGATCGGGATGTTAGATCTCCTTCTTTGTAACCGACTCTGTGTAAACCCTAGCCCCCTCCGGTGTCTATACAAACCGGAGGGTTTAGTCCATAGAGGGACAATCATAATCATCATAGGCTAGCTTCTAGGGTTTAGCCTCTACGATCTTGTGGTAGATCAACTCTTGTAACACTCATATCATCAAGATCAATCAAGTAGGAAGTAGGGTTTTACCTCCATCCAGAGGGCCCGAACCTAGGTAAAACATCGTGTCCCCTGCCTCCTATTACCATTAGCCTTAGATGCACAAATCGGGACCCCCTACCCGAGATCCGCCGGTTTTGACACCGATACCTATGTTACAAGGTGTGATGTTGAGTCAGACTCAATGTCCGACCACCGCATAAGATAGAGAGAATATAAAAGTCATTCCCTATGCTTCAGCCATAGGTTCTATCATCTATGCAATGCTGCGTACCAGACCTGATGTGTGCCTTGTTATTAGTTTAGCAAGGAGGTACCAAAGTAATCCAGGAGTGGATCACTGGACAGCGGTCAAGAACATCCTGAAATACCTGAAAAGGACTAAGGATATGTTTCTCGTTTATGGAGGTGACAAAGAGCTCGTCGTAAACGGGTACGTCGATGGAAGCTTTGACACTGATCCAGATGACTCTAAGTCAACCAGATACGTGTTTATATTGAATGGTGGAGCTATCGGTTGGTGCAGTTCCAAGCAGAGCGTCGTGGCGGGATCTATGTGTGAAGCGGAGTACATAGCTGCTTCGGAAGCAGCAAATGAAGGAGTCTGGATGAAGGACTTCATATCCAATCTAGGTGTCATACCTAGTGCATCGGGTCCAATGAAAATCTTTTGTGACAATGCTGGTGCAATTGCCTTGGCAAAGGAATCCAGATTTCACAAGAGAACCAAGCACATCAAGAGACACTTCAATTCCATCCACTATCAACTCAAGGAGGGAAACATAGAGATTTGCAAGATACATACGGATCTGAATGTTGCAGACCCGTTGACTAAGCCTCTCTCACGAGCAAAACATGATAAACACCAAGACTCCATGGGTGTTAGAATCATTACTATGTAATCTAGATTATTAACTCTAGTGCAAGTGGGAGACTGAAGGAAATATGCCCTAGAGGCAACAATAAAGTTATTATTTATATTTCCTTATATCATGATAAATATTTATTATTCATGCTAGAATTGTATTAACTAGAAACTTAGTACATGTGTGAATACATAGACAAACAGACTGTCTCTAGTATGCCTCTACTAGACTAGCTCGTTAATCAAAGATGGTTAAGTTTCCTAGCCATAGACATGTGTTGTCATTTGATGAACGGGATCACATCATTAGAGAATGATGTGATGGACAAGACCCATCCGTTAGCTTAGCACTATGATCATTTAGTTTATTGCTATTGCTTTCTTGATGACTTATACATGTTCCTATGACTATGAGATTAT
>NC_041383.1:268883227-268884278 GCF_002162155.2 Triticum dicoccoides | reverse complement strand
TGTCTAGAGGGGGGGGGGGTGATTAGACTACTTGACCAAATAAAAATCTAGCCTTTTCCCAATTTTAGTTCTTGGCAGATTTTAGCAACTTAGCACAAGTCAAGCAATCAACCTACACATGCAATTCTAAGAGTATAGCAGCGGAATGTAAAACAATTGCATATGAAGGTAAAGGGGAGGAGTTTGAGAAGGCAAACACATTTAGAGACACGGATGTCTTTGTCGTGGTTCCGATAGGTGGTGCTATCGTACATCCACGTTGATGGAGACTTCAACCCACGAAGGGTAACGACTGCGCGAGTCCACGGAGGGCTCCACCCATGAAGGGTCCACAAAGAAGCAACCTTGTCTATCCCACCATGGCTGTCGCCCACGAAGTACTTCCCTCACTTGGGTAGATCTTCACGAAGTAGGCGATCTCCTTGCCCTTACAAACTCCTTGGTTCAACTCCACAATCTTATTGGAGGCTCCCAAGTGACACCTAGCCAATCTAGGAGACACCACTCTCCAAGAAGTAACAAATGGTGTGTTGATGATGAACTCCTTGCTCTTGTGCTTCAAATGATAGTCTCCCCAACACTCAACTCTCTCTCACAGGATTTGGATTTGGTGGAAAGAAGATTTGAGTGGAAAGCAACTTGGGGAAGGCTAGAGATCAAGATTCATATGGTAAGAATGGAATATCTTGACCTCAACACAAGTGTAGGTGGTTCTCTCTCAGAAAATGTATGTTGGAAGTGTAGGCATGTTCTGATGGCTCTCTCCACGATTTAAGAGTGGGTGGAGGGGTATATATAGCCTCCACACAAAATCTAACCATTACACACAACTTACCAATCTCAGTGGGACCGAATCTTCAAACTCGGTCGGACCGATTTAGCAAATTATGTGACCGTTAGGATTTTCGGTGGGACCGACATGTCAACTCGGTGGGACCGATATGGTTACACTACTGGAAACAACTACTTTGCCATCTGCCAGCTCTTTGCCGTCTGCTAGCGGACGGCAAAGAAGCTCTTTGCCATCAGCTACCCAAAAGCGGACGGCAAA
>NC_041383.1:268874229-268881915 GCF_002162155.2 Triticum dicoccoides | reverse complement strand
GACCCCGACCCCCCGACCCTGGAACAGCAACCCGACCCCGACACGGCACCCCGACACCGACAGGACACCCCGACCACCGACACCTCCCGAAAAGGTGTTTTTTGGCTTCAAGAGGCCGACGGGGTCATATATTTGTGAATTATTAGTTAGGTCATATATTTCTCGATTTTGTTATGAAAAACATCATATATAATTGTGTTGATCATGTAGTTTTAAATGTGCAGTTGTTTCATCGCTGCGAGGTTTGGTGTTTGACGACCTCGCCGTGCGTTTGACGAGCTCTGCCCCTTCGTTCGTGGGTGAGCATAAATGACAAGTCCTCCTCCCCCATTAATTATTTGATCTATTCCGATGAAACTTGATAGCTAGCTATATATGTGTCTTGAATCATCAGTATGCGTAACCAATATGTGTCTCCCGTTCGAAAGCGTCATAGTTATAAATATGCATGCATTTGCATATTTATAACCTTGATTCTTTCGAATTGTCCAACGCTATCCATGGACAGCCCGAGTATGTGTAGATTGGGTTCGTTTTCCCATATGCTTTGCTCCGGATCCGACGCATAAATTTCGTCAGTGCCTCCGCTGTTGTTCTCTGGGTACACATCCTCTCTGTTTATTGCAGAGACGTGTATCAGGAGAACAGCGGGGAGGTGCTGCCGAAATTTTGCGCCGGATCCGGAGCATAGCATGGGAAAATGAACTCAATCTACATATACACGGGTGGGATTAGGACCTATCATTACCTATTAGAGTGTAGGTTGCATGGACGTAATAAAATTGACAAAATAGATAAACTGATGAATATGTACATGGTGAATTACATATATAATTGTTGTGTGTCCAGTAGCTCTGAAAGTCAAGATGAGTGACCGTGCGTGGATGTATACCGGTCACACTGGTCAGAACAAATGGAGCGCTCAATGGTTCACAAAAACCAAGGGGTTTGTGCAAGCCGCATTTGCAAATGGCCAAAAGAAAACCTGGTGCCCCTGTTTCCGGTGCGGCAATTGGGAAAAGAAGACAGAGGCTGAAATGGGCAAACACCTGCAGAAGAGTGGTTTTACGCCCGATTATACGGTGTGGACATTTCATGGTGAGTCTGCCCAACGTGACTGAGCTGAGGTGGATCATCGTCGCACCGACGAGCATGGTACCGGGATGGAAAACATGGTGCAAGGCTATGATGATGCTCGGGATTCGGACGAGGAGATGGAGGAATCTGCAAAGGCTTTCAATGAAATGTTGGAGTCTTCAAAACGTCCGCTCCACGAGCACATTGAGCTTTGTCAGTTGGATGACATCTCACAAGTAATGGCTCTGAAGGCTCAGTTCAACTTGGGCAGAGAATGCTATGACGCAATTATGACAGTATTTGGACGCTTTCTACCCAAAGGCCATGTAATGCCTGCAAACCTGTACCAGTCGAACAAAATCCTCCGTGCACTGAAGATGCCCTATGAGAAGATACATGCCTGTGAGAAAGGATGTGCCTTATTTAGGCTTGACTATGTGGACTTGAACTATTGTCCCATTTGCAAGTCTTCTAGGTATATTGTGGTAGACAACGGTATGGGTGAGAAGACACAGACCAAAATCCCCGTTAGTGTTCTTCGATATATGCCAATTGTACCAAGACTTCAACGTCTTTTCATGGTCGAAGAGACGGCCAGACAGATGACATGGCACAAAACAGGCAAACGAACCGAACTAGATGCAGATGGGAATCTGATGATGGTACACACATCGGATGGTGTTGCGTGGAAAAAGTTTGATGAATTACATGCTGACAAAGCGGCAGATCCGAGGCATCCTCGAGTCGGCATCAACACGGATGGGTTCAGTGTGTTTGGTATGACGGCAGCCCAATACAGTTGTTGGCCCGTATTTGTCTTTCCACTCAATCTCCCCCCGGACAGATTATGCAAAGAAAGAACATTTTCCTGACATTCATAATTCCAGGACCCAACTATCCGGGAAAAAATATGAATGTGTACATGCAGCCGCTTAAGGACGAATTGCAAGAAGCCTGGGATAATGGGTTCAAGACATACGACGCCTTTAGCAAACGGAACTTCATAATGCATGTCTGGTACATGTACTTGACGCATGACTTGCCGGCGTATGCGCTATTCGTTGGCTGGTGTGTGCATGGAAGATTCCCGTGCCCCACATGCAAGGGAGCTCTTGAGTTTCGTTGGCTTCAGGACGGTCGCAAGTTTTCTTGCTTCGACATGCATAGATAGTTCCTGGATCCTCGCCATAAGTTCAGGAAAGACAAGAAGAACTTCATCAGGGGTAGAGTTGTCAAAAACTCTGCACCACCTGCATTGACAGGCCAACAGACCCTGGATCAGTTAAACGCTCTCGATCCAGATCCACAACGTCCAGGGTACTTCAAGGGGTATAATACTAAGCACGCGTGGACTCACAAAACATGCTTATGGGATCTGCCTTACTTCAAAGACCTCCTTTGCCCACACAACATCGACGTGATGCACACTGAGAAGAATATCGCCGAGGCACTTTTTGGTACATTGTTCGGCATAGATGGGAAGTCAAAGGATAATACTAAGGCTAGAGTCGATCTGGAGGCGCTATGTGATAGGCCGTTACAAAACATGAAAGAACCGAAAGGAAAGCAGAACTGGACAAAGCCAAAGGCATGGTTCAATCTTGGAAGGCCAGCTATGAGGGAAATTCTCTTGTGGGTGCAACAGCAGTTGATGTTCCCTGATGGGTATGCAGCGAATCTAAAGAGGGGAGCGAATCTTGATAAACTGAAGATATTTGGTCTCAAGAGTCATGATTGGCACATATGGATTGACCGGGTAATGCCAGTGATGTTGTGTGGCTTCATCCCTGAGGATGAATGGCTAGTACTGGCAGAACTCAGCTATTTCTTCCGTGTTCTTTGTGCGAAAGAACTATCGCCTGGCGTGCTAGAAGAAATGGAAGAGTTGGCGCCGGAGTTGAACTGCAAGTTAGAGAAGATCTTTCCACCGGGCTTCTTTAATCCAATGCAGCATTTGATTTTGCATCTCCCGACCGAGGCAAGATTGGGGGGGGGGGGCGTGCAAAATCGTTGGTGCTACCCAACTGAGAGGATGCAGAAGACGCTTCGAGAAAAATGTAAAAATAAACGCAGAATTGAAGCATCGATGGCTGAGGCATTCATCACAGAGGAGGCGGCAAACTTCGTAACAGCGCACTACGAAGCCAAAAATCATCATTTGCATAATCCGAAGCCTCGGTACAATGCCGACGAGCCTAAAAAGGGTGGATCCAACCTCAGCCTATTCAAAGGGAATCTTGCACCAGCTAGTGTTTCACATCCAGTATCTTTGGATAACGAAGAATGGCGGACCATTTCGTTGTATATCTTCAACAACCTGATAGAAGTGCGGCCGTACATCGAGTAAGTTCTCGGTACATTGTTTCGCAACTTCTATTTCCTTTGAACTACTCTTATTCCTGGATATGTCATACAGTCGATACGTCGCCATATTCTCGTATGGAGCGGAGATCCAAAAGGATTCCGTCAAAGAGTATGAGCTTCTTGCAAAGCAAGGAGGTAGCTATCCCGGTTTCATCTCTTGGTTCAAACAAATGGTAATTTCTATTAGACAATTTCATTACATTCGCTAATTTGTGCATAATGCAACAATCCCCTTTCATATTAAACTTGTAGGCTAATTCAGAGTCTATGGACGCCGAATTGAGACAAGTTGCTAATGGTTTTGACTATAAGGTCCGTTCATTTGACAAGTACGACATCAACGGGTATCGCTTTCGTACCTATGGCAAAGAGCTAACTATGGCCGACCGAAAGTCTACAAATTGTTGTGTATCTACTATCGGCGAAGGAGTTACCGAGTATTATGGGAGAGTTGAAGCAATTTATGAACTTCTGTTCTATGGTGAAAACCCACCGAATGTCGTAGTCTTCAAATGTTATTGGTTTCAGCCGAAGGAGACTAGAAGGACTCATGAACATATAGGGCTAGTTGAAATCAACCAAAGCACTCATTTAGATGTTCCTGATGTCTATATTATGGCTCAACAGGCGACCCAAGTATTCTATCTACCATGGGCCTGCCAAACTAATCCAAATCTGAAAGGTTGGGATGTCGTTTATGAAGTGCCGCCACGTGCTAGACTTTCTCCCTCAAAGGAAGAGGATTATGAACCTCACATTAACCCAGACACATATGAAGGAGAATTCTTCCAAGAGACACGTCTTTCCAGAAAGCGTTTCAAGAACCGCTATACTTCACCCCAAAACATTGAAGTAGACAGCGACAATGAATCCGTAATCACCCCAGAGGAGGAACAAGAAGAGCCGGAACAAGAAGAGGTTACTGCTGTGGATGACCTGTCAATGCTTGACCGATTACGTCAAGGTGGCCTTGCACATGTTGATGCCAATGAACCTTATGAGCCCATCATTGATTATAGTGATGATGATGATTATGCATTTATTGATGATACTGATCGAGATTATTAGTAGTGTCAGGTATTCAATTTTTTATGTTGTACTTGATGATGATACACTTAAGTGATATACATATTATTATTCATGTCGGTACTTTTTTTTATGTTGTACTAATTTTGTTTATTCTTTGTCATGGCAGGTGTTGAAAGATGGTGGGCGCTGGTTGGGAGCGCGCCGAGGCCCCTTCTTCGTCGGCGCGTGCGAGGTCTTCCATTCCACCCGCACCTATCCGCCGAGCTTTGCTGGACAGTATGGCGACACCGCCGGGCCCTTCTTCGTCGACCGCGGTGCCCAGCAGGGGACGAGGCAATAAGAAGAGAGGAGGTGGAGCACGTGGTCGCGGGAGAGGAGGTAGGGTGACTCTTACGGCGCCTTCCTTGCCACCGCCCCCAGCTGTTTCACCCTAGCACGCAACTGCTAGGGTGGACTCGGCTGAGGAGGAGGCTGCACGGACTCCGGTCCACGAGCCTCCGGTCCACGGATCTTCGGCCCACGAGCCTCGGGTCGACGGGCCTTCGGCCCACGAGACCCCGGAGGAGCACACGTCTGGATGGGGTACCTGGTCGGGTCAGCCTGAGGATGGCGGGGAGCCGAGTGGCCATGCTGATGATGGCGGGGAGCCGACTGATGAGGAGGGGGAGGAGGGGGGCAACGTCTACCAGCGTGGTGCTACACAGCTCCCGTCCGTGCCGGCGACCCACGAGCAGAGGTGGTTGATTTTCCCTGAATGGGAGAGGTAAGTGCATTTAATCTTTTTGTACCTTCTGCATTCACGTTTCTTCAAATAACTGATGTGTTGGCCTTGTCATGCTGCAAGGGTTGGGACCACCATGAAAGTGTCCACCGGCCCAACTCCATCCTTGGAGTTCTGATTCGGCAAAACTTCCCGGGGTTTGTCACGTTGCCTGGTGAGGGTCGGCTTCCAGAGGTTGGATTGACTTGGGAGCACTACTTGGCTGCCCCGGCCCCGCTGGGTGAGATTATCGATGGTGTCTTGTGCAAGACGAGGGCAGACGTCGTGATCAGAAAGTTTTGGGTAATTGCTCCTTTACGCAATTTAAAATCTTCAACTAGCTAGTTATTAATTGTACTAATCAATATTGTCTCATTTGATTGCAGACATTCTACAGGTGTGAGGAGGGATACGAGGAGGAGGCGAATCATGTTATCCACAAGGAGTGCAAGCGCCTACTTCAGAACTTACGGATGAGGTTCGGGTGCAGGCTGTTCGAGACTACTACGCCGGGCGTGGTATCAAGAAGCCCAAGCAGGAGTGCCGCGATAAGTTCTTGAGTAAGGAGAAGTACATGAAGGTAATTCTTAAGGCCTTGTACTTACTTCCTTCATTTAGTAATTCATAGCCTTAGCACTCAAGTTTCTATTTGCTAACTTAGGCCCCTCCGAGATGGTGTGCGGATCGGATGGATTGTTGGGAGGTGTTGGTCAATGCATGGTGCTCAGAAGAATGGCTGGCCACCCACAAAGAGGCCAAGGACAAACGTGCCCAAATGGAAGGTGTGCCACACCACCAAGGCAGCTCCAACTTATTTCAGTACGGGCGGAACTGGGTATGTGGTTTGCTTCATGATTCATGCAATTCATTCATCATGCTAGCTTTAGCCCTTTAATTACTAATTTACTTTGTTTCTCTCTTTCAGGCACGCTACAATAAGGCGGATAAGGTGCCAGAGGTGTACGACCTGTATGCCATGGCCCACACTGGCCCTTACAAGAAAGTCAAGGCATTCTCTGCGTCTGACCTCGATGATCCAAAGAACTTCACCAACATCTCCGCCCACGAGAAGCTCGTGCAATATAGAGATCAGGGGAAGACGAGGAAAGGGGAGGACTTTAACCCGAGCCAGGGTCCCATTGATATAGAGCTGCTGATGATATCTGGTGGCGTGAGGTCCCATGGCTCCATAGCCATGGGAGATGGACTTATCCGTTGTCCTAGCACTCTCCCGGAGATCAAGGCGCGCCAGTCGAGCTCCGCTCCTGAGATAAGGCCTCGTGAACGGCCAGTCCAACTCGCCATCAAGGTTAGTTATACGTGCTCAGCTATCTTTCTCCATTACATTGTGTGCGCTTCCATGAATGATTACAAATGGTCATGTGAGTGGTGTTGCATGCTGCTATACAGAGTGAGAGAGATAGAACGGAGAAACTTTTGGCGGAGGCGGCGGAGAGGTAGCGGGAGTTGGAGGAGAAGACGACAAAGATGTTGGAGGAGGAGAGGGCACGAAATGACATGCAGGCAAGGGCCATGTACGAGCTCCTTGTGGTAAGTTTCTTCTGCAGATTACTTGCTAGTCTTAACATTTGAGTCTCATTACTAACTAGTATGACTCTGTTGTGAAAACCAAATGTGCAGTCTGTGTGCGAGAAGTCTGGTCAGACCGCTCCGCCGATGCCAGTGATTGCTCCTGGGAGCACGGTGAGTTTAATTTGAATGGACATTACTTGCTTGTCTTAACATTTGAGTGTCATAATGCTAACGAGACATTGGAAATGATCTTTGGTGCAGCTTAACTCCAGAAACGCATCGCACGATCCTTCTCCAGCTACCGGCGCGAGCCAGCCCACTCCTTCTCCAGCTACCGGCGCGAGCCAGCCCGCTCCTACACCTCCGTGATCACGGTAAGTTTCTCTAGGGTTTTGCTTAACAAATGCATAAAGACCTAGACTTAGCTTTATTTCCTCCAATATGCTTACCATAATGACCTAGAGTTAGCTTCTTTTCCTCCAAAATGACTTAATAAGCTTACTGACCTCATAAACCATCCATTCTACCTAAGTTAGCTCTAAAATGACTCATTTTACCTTAGTTAGCTTACAAGTGATCCAATTTATCCAAGTTAGCTCGAAAATGACCCATTTTACGTAGATTAGCTCCTAAATGATCCATTTTACCTACATTAGCTCTAAAATGACCCATTCCACCTAGGTTAGCTCCAAAATGACCCATTTCACCTAGGTTAGCTCCAAAATGACCCATTTCACCTAAGTTAGCTAAAAAGCGATCCATTTTACCTTAGTTAGCTCAAAACGTGGCATTTCACCTAGGTTAGCTCATAAACGACCCATTTGACCTAGGTTAGCTCATAAATGACCCATTTCACCTAGGTTAGCTCATAAACAACCTATTTCACCTAGGTTAGCTCATAAACGACCCATTTCACCTAGGTT
>NC_041383.1:268840740-268873911 GCF_002162155.2 Triticum dicoccoides | reverse complement strand
GATAGCTCATAAACTACCCATTTCACCTAGGTTAGCTCATATACGATACATTTCACCTAAGTTAGCTAATATATGGCATATACTTCTTCTTCTAGTCTTCTTCTTCTATTCTTTTTCTTCTAGTCTAATTCTTCTTCTAGTCTTCTTTTTCTAACTTTCTTATTTGTCATTTTGCAGGTTTCATTCACTTCACGGAAGCCAGCTTCCTATGATGGATTGCTTGCTTTTTCCTGTTTTTTTCCTTTGATGCACTTGTATTCTGCTGGCTTGCTATGAAGAAACTTTGCATATTGTAATATGTATGGATCGATGGAACTATGTGATGGATATATATGTGATGTGAAATTTTTGATGGATATATATGTGATGTGATGGAACTATGTGATGGATATTTATGTGATGGATATATATGTGCTGTGAAATTTTTGTTGTGATAATTGTTGGATATAAGAAAAACAGAAAAAAAAGAGGCAGTGCAGGCTCTTTGCCGTCAGCGGCAGACGGCAAAGACCCCTTTGCCGTCGGTGGCAGACGGCAAAGGGGGCACGTGGCGGCCACCTGTGCTTCCTAGGGTGGACCATTTAGCCAATTTGCCGACAGTGGCGGAAGACAAAGCCTGGCTGACGACATATACTTCGCCTTTGCTGTCCGCCGGGCGGATGGCAAAAAAAAATGGGCGCTGAGGTATTGCTGATGTCACCTGACGGACGGCAAAGATGCGCACTAATTTGCCGTCCGCTGGTGGACGGCAAAGGCCGCCGTTAGCCGCCTAACGGAGTGACAATGGAGGACGTGCCACATTTTGCCGTCCCCCCTCTTTGCCGTCCGCCGTTGTAGGCAAAGGGCTCTTTGCCATCCGCCTTGGAAAGCAAACGGCAAAGGACCTGTTTGCCGACCCTATCTTTGCCGTCCGTGTTTGCCGTCCGTGGCGGACGGCAAAGTGCTTTGCCGTCAGCCGTCCCTGCCTTTGCCGTCCGCCATGGCAGATGGCAAAGTACTAGATTCCTGTAGTGTTAGGGTTAGGGCATAATGTAATCTCGGTGAGACCGATTACACAAACTCGGTGGGACCGATTTTGGTAATAAGCTAACCAGAGAGTTGGTCAGGCAAAATCGGTGGGACCGATTCGCTCTTCTCGGTGAGATCGAAATGTTACGGAAGGGAAATAGAGAGTTTGCATTGCAATCTCGGTGGGACCGATCGCTCATCTTGGTTTGACTGAAATGTTACGAAGGGAAACAGAGAGATTACAATCCCATCTCGGTGAGACCGATATCCCTATCGGTGAGACCGAAAAGACTAGGGTTTGTGGCAGATGACATCTGAACTCGGTGGAGCCAGATAGAAAGAATCGATGGGGCCGAGTTTAACTTTTGGTTTGGGTCATTTGTGGATGAGAGAAAGTAGTTGACATTTTGGAGCATATCACTAAGCACTTTGAGCAAGAAAGCCATTACACAACACCTCATCCCTCCTTGATAGTATTGGCTTTTCCTATAGACTCAATGTGATCTTGGATCACTAAAATTGGAAGTGTAGAGACTTTTGCTTTGATCTTGAGCCAATCCTTTTGTCCTTAGCATTTTGAGGGATCCACTTTTCTCATCCATGCCATGCCAATCATTGAGCTTTCCTGAAATATTTATCTTGAAATAGCATTAGCTCAGTGAGCTATATGTTGTTAGGAATTACCAAAACCACCTAGGGATAGTTGCACTTTCAATCTCCCCCTTTTTGGTAATTGATGACAACATATAGATCAAAGCTTCGACAAATGATAATAAGATTGAAAAACATTGTCGCTTTGAGAAGTATGTGATAAGTAAGAGCTCCCCCTAAATTTGTGCATTATTTAAAATTTGCTTTGGTCTGCAAATGCATAATGAGTTAGGATCATGAGTCACTCTTCCATGTCACATACATCTTGGTGGAGTGCTCAAAATGATAATAATTAAATACATGCACTCATCACCAAGAAAAGTGAATGATCATATGAGGATATAAGAGATAATATCATCCAACAAGCATTAATGTAGCATAGCATATGATCAAACACATGATCATCCAAGAATCTCACAAAAGGCATAATGTATCAAGCAAACAAGCAACCACACGAATAACGAAGTTCAACCACCAAAAATACAAGAGAGATCAAAAGCAACACTCTCTCTCGAAGCCTATGATCTATACATTTTTCTCCCCCTTTGGCAACAAGTTACCAAAAAGTTCACAAAAAATGCATAGTGCTAAAACGACTCTCAGGCTTGGTCTTCATGTGATGGTGTAGAGATGGCTCCAAGGACGAAAGCTTTGTTGATGTAGCTGGAGCTGGTGGAGTGGGTGCTGGAGCTGGAGACACTGAAGTTGTAGCTGGTGCAGATGATGTAGCTCTGGTGTCTGTAATAGGCACTGCAGCAGATCTCTGTTCTCTGGGCACTCTAGCAAAAGCATCTGTGGTAGACTTGCCCTTCTTCTCCTCCACATCCTCCTGAAGTTGCTCAACTGCAGTTTGGATCTCAGTAACTTTGACATCAAGAGCATAAAACTTCTGCGGTATGATTCTCTCCAAACTCTCCTAGTTTTGAGTTAGGGTGGCCAAGCCCTTCTCAATCCTCAAGGTGGAGGCAATCAAGTAGCCAAGCTGTTCTTGCTTGCTCTTCAGGAAAATTTGAGATGCCTCTTCAGCAGTTGGCATCTTTGCAGCTTTCTCAGCCCTTGCTTTCTCTTTCTTCTCTTGTGCTTGCATAGATGATGGTTCATTTTCATCCATCACAATGGTGTTGTCCTCAAAATCATGGTAAGTGGGCAGGTGCTCCTTGTCCAAAAGATATGTGCCTGTGCCTATCTTGGAGTTTATGAGCTCCTGAATGTGTGGGGCATATCCACAGGATCTCTTCTGATCAGCAGCAGACCTTTTGATTGTTTCCACAATCAGACTCATGACTTTGAATTTCTGAGGCACATCAGATATATGCAGCAAGTTGATTGCATGGCCTCTGATCATCTTGTGATCACCTGACTCTGGCAGCAAAGTGTGCCTTAAGATCCAGTTGATAGTAGGCAATCCTGACAACAGATAATGTACAGATCCAAACTTATGTGTCTCTAGTGCAGCATCTGGGATCTCTCTGTACATGTGAGCCATAGAGTTGTGGTATTTCTTATTCTTGGCATAGACATCCAAGTCATCCTCATTCTCTTTTGCAGCATTTATCAACTCAGCCCATTCTTCAACCGTGGATTGGTACCTAGTACCTTCAGACATCCAGACTATCTTCCCATCTGGGTAGAAGTGAGCCGTGGAGTAAAACTGCATGATGAGCTCATCATTCCACTTGGTGAGCTTCTGGACAACAAATTCATCTACTCCACAAGCATTGAAGCTGTCATACACTCCTGGATAGTGCTCTTCATTCTTCCTGATGTACTCCCAGTCAACCCATCTCATGTCACATACTATGGGCTTCTTATCAAGCAAAACTGTCTCATAGAAATCTTGTTGTTCCTTAGTGTGGAACCTATAGTCCACTGCAGTTCTTCTTCTAACAGCATAGGGATTAGTCTATCTCCACAGTCTCAGTCCAGCATCCTTTCTGAGCTTCATATCCTCTGCAACTGGATGAGCATCATTATGATCAGGAATCTTGGGCTTCAACTTTCTCAAGACAAGTGTGTCATCTTCTTCATCATCAGCAGCCTCAGGCACTGGGGCCTTGTTCTTCTCTTCAGCTGGAATACTCCTGGTGTTCCTCTTAGGTGCAGACTTGGGCTTAGGAGCAGCAGCCATGGGAGCATCTTTGGGCTTAGATGGAGCAGCCCCTGATCTTATAGCATCTCCCATTAACTTCTAAGCTTTAGGTGCAGGTGCAGCAACCTCTTACTCTTCTTCTTCCATCATTGAGGGTTTTCCAGCAACTCTGGCCATGGTCTTCTTGACCCTTTCTTTCCTTTTCTTCTTAGCCACAACTGGTTCTTTGGGTTCAGATCCCAAAGTTACTTGAGTAGAGGCTCTGGCCTTAGAGATAGGAACTCTTCTTGCAGGAGCCTTGGTTTTCATTCCAGGCTTTGTGGATGCAGCTGTGACATACTCCTTCTTCATCACCTTCTTATTTGAGGTGGCCTCATCCTCAACAGCCACATAGTCCTCATCTTCAGAATCTAAGGTTCTCTTCTTCCTTGCCCTGGTGGCTGCCTTTGGCAAATTGCTAGGTGTGCTCCTACTGTTATCATCTGAGGTACCGGAGGGACTAGTGCCCTCACTCATATGAACTTGCTCCTCAGACTTGTTCTGACTGTCACTCTGATCTGACATGATGCAAACTCTGACAGCAGACCCTGTGAATAGATGTAGATGAGGAAGAGTAGATGAGCATCACAAAGCACATAGTTTTTGCAAAAAAGAGAGTCAAAAACTTAGTTTTAGTTTTCTACAGAAAGCATTCCGGAGCTAGGATTTGTAAACGCGGTGATACTGAAGCAGCTTTTGGAACCTAAACTAGTGAACTCGGTCAGACCGAGTCACAGTTCGGTGGCACCGAGACTGCTAGGGTTTCACAAAGAATCAATCTCGGTCACACCGATTTGCAATTCTCGGCCAGACCAAGAATCACATGTGCAATGGCCTGAGTCAAATCGGTGAGACCGATTTCTACAACTCGGTCGGTCCAAGATGAATTTGGCGGAAACCTAACCCTAAATTTTCAATCCAAGACTAATCTATGGAGTAGTTTTGCTGGATAGGAAGATTTCAAATGTGGCAAGATTCATGGCAATGCAATGTGCTAGGAATCAGAGTTAAGAATAGCACAAAGTTCAAATCCATACCCTAATGTGGCGATGGACTTGCTACGACAGCAATGGCAGAGCAGAATCCCGTTGATGGCGGTGGAGACAAGCGGCAAGAGGTCGCTGGCGACGAGGAGGACGATCCGGAGACCCGAAGAGGCAGAGCAGGCCATGCGCGGGCGAAGGGTTTCGAATTTTTTTCCAAATTTTGGCCCGGGGGTATATATAGCCTGGCCGTGTCGGTGTGACCGAGTGGAACAACTCGGTGGCACCAAGATGCATTACTGCTAGCAGTTACCGCAACTCGGTGTGACCGAAAATTTCTAATCAGTTGCACCGAGATTGAAAACCTAGATCAACTTAGTGATCTTGGTATTACCGAAAAGGTTGAATCGGTCAGACCGAAACGCACAAAGAGGTTTTGGAAGTTTAAGTCTATGACGAATCGGGGACTCTGAGTGATCCTCACACAGAGTGGTTCGAATCTGACTTGATCAAACTTTGTGATATAACATGAATAGAGTTTGAGACAAGAAAAGCATAGATAGCTAGAGAAGGTTCTTAGGCATTCTTGTCCATCCACTTGGCAAAAGAAAAGAAACCAAACAATCAAAGCTACAAGTGGATGTCCTCGAATGAGTAAATTATGCAACCAACATGCTCACACAATAAAACGGCAAATGAAATATGTGACAAAGCATGCACACACAATTCTAGCATCTATCAAGCAATTGCCGATGACTAGGTCATCTATATATGAGTATATTGACTTAGGAGTCAAATGAGAACATTTGATCATAGGTCACACTCACCGTTTAAGCACAAGTGGGGTTACACTTTTACATAAAGCATTGTTGTGTTCACACCATTAGAGTTGATTTAGCTCAATTCTTAGAGTAAAGCCCCCCCTAGATGTGAGATCCCCCCTAAGAGGGATGAACTAACCTGGGGTTTTGTCGATGATGACTTCATGTCGGTGTTGAAGATGTGGATGCTCAATGTTGATGTAGATCATTTGGAGCAATCCTTTGGAGTGAGTTGCACTTTCAATACCTACACGGGTTAGTCCCACAAGGAACAAACAAGGATATCCATAGACATAGAGTGATACACACACAAGATGATGTCTATGAAAGCATTAGGTTACCTTGTCCCTTGTCTTACCAACAAGAGGGTTTGTGACTCCTTGAACTAGTGCAAGATGTGGAAGTTGATTGCACTTGTCCTCGCAAAAATGATAAGAGTGAAGTATGTTGGCGGAGCCACCCTAAGGAACTCTCTAGTTCTTCTTCTTCGGGATCCACATCATCTTGATGGGAATCCTTGGAGTTGTAGTCATACTTGATGAAGTAGAACTTGATGTAGTCTTGGGAACCCACTTGACCAAGGCTTTAGGAGCTTCTTCGAATGCATCAATCTCCTCTTGAAGCTTGTCCTTGCCTTTTTGCTTGTGGCCTTGTGGTGGAAGATCATCTTGAGCTTGTGTCCCTTTGAAAGAAGTAGGATCATACTTCTCTTGTTGAGGAACAAACTTCGTCTTGGGGTATTGATCTTCTTCCCACTCAACTCCATTGGCATTGAACTTTCGTTCAAAACCAACACCTTGGTTCTTCCGGTGCCTTCCTTGCTTGCGTACAATTTCCTCGAATTGCTTACTCCTGGCAAGGCTCTTGTTAACACCTTTCTCTATAATTCCCTTCAAAAGGCTATTTTCTTGCTCAAGTGTAACTTGGCTAAGAGAATCATTAGTGGAATCAAGAGAACTACTAGAAGCAACAACATTGGATTTAGCATGATTATTGTTACTACTAGAGGAAGAATCTTTCTTGTTCTTGTTACTAGACTTGACTTGAGGCATGTAAGTAGATAAGAGTAAATGCTTGGCAATGTAAGAAGAACTTCTCTTGCGAAGATCATCATTGATTGCCTTTAAAAACTCATGTTCTTGCTCAAGGTTGAGCTTTTCAAAGCGTAACTTCTCATGAGTCCTTAAAAGTTCTCGATGATCTCCTAAGATAGTTTCATGAGCTAACTTAAGAGTGTTTAGTTCTTTAGTTAGGAGCTCAATCTTCTCCTTATCATTGTCATTCGTTTTATCTTGATTAGCATGATTATTTGACGTCTCGTCATAGTATTCATCACTAGAGTTGTCAACAAGTAAATAATCATCACCTAACAAGTCATCTTCATCTCTATTGAAATCAACACACTCGGGGTGTGTTACCTTTGGCCCTTTAGCCATGAAGCATCTTCCAAGTCCTTCATTTGGTGAATCAAATATGTCATAGGACTTGGTTGACACAAGTGCTAGACCGGCAACACCTTCATCTTGAGTATATTCGGAGTCGGAGTGATAGCTTCTCTCGGAGTGATTGTCGGAGTCGGAGACGGATACCCATTCACGAACATGAGCTTGATGTCTTCGTTTTGTGTAGCTCCTTGATGACTTGTCCTTCCTTTCCAAATCCTTGCTTCTCCGGGATGTTCTTCGTTCATAACGATCATCTCTACTCCTTTCTCTTGATGGTGATTCTTCCCTTCTACTTCTTCTTTTTGGAGAATCTTCTCTTCTTTTGTAGGGAGCCGTACACTCATTGGAATAGTGTCTGGGTCTTCCACAATTGTAGCAATTACGCTCACGACTAGAAGATCCTTTGTCAATGTAGGACCTTGACTTGGAACTTCTTTCCTTGCTTCTACTCTTGTAGAACTTGTTGAAGTTCTTCACCATTAGGCTCGATTCTTCTTGAAGGTTTGTTTCTCACTTGATGATGTGGGAGCTTCACATGAGGCTTTGTAAGCACCACTTGACTTGTTGTGGAGCTCCTCCTTATCCTTGAGTGACATCTCATGAGCAACAATTCTTCCAATGACTTCCGTTGGCTTGAGATCTTTGTAATTGGGCATCATTTGGATCAATGTGCACACGGTATCAGATTTTCCATCCAAAGCTCTTAGGTTCTTTTTGATGATGAATTTGTCGGTCATCTCTTCACTTCCTAAGCCGACAATCTAATTTGTGATGAGAGCAAGCCTAGAGTACATCTCGACGACGCCTTCAGCATCCTTCGTTTTGAACTTGTCAAGTTGACTTTGAAGCACATCCAATTTGGATTCCTTGACGGAGTCGGTACCTTCGTCCATGTCAATCAAAGTATCCCAAATTTCCTTTGCATTCTCAAGACGGCTGATTTTGCTGAATTCTTCAGGGCACAATCCGTTGAAGAGGATATCACAAGCTTGAGCATTGTATTGCAGCATCTTCAATTCTTCCACGGTAGCTTCACGGTTCGGTTCTTTCCCATCAAAGAATTCACCTTGCAAGCCAATACACACAATAGCCCAAATGGCGGGGTTATGTCCAAGAATATGCATTTTCATCTTATGCTTCCAACTAGCAAAATTAGTACCATCAAAGTAAGGACCTCTACGGTGGTAATTTCCCTTGCTAGACGCCATACTCTCCTAGGTTGTGAAACCAAGGCTATGACTACCAAAACCTATGGAAATTAAAGCAAATTGATACCAAGGCTCTGATACCACTTGTAGGATCAAAAGTATGTCTAGAGGGGGGGGGTGATTAGACTACTTGACCAAATAAAAATCTAGCCTTTTCCCAATTTTATTTCTTGCCAGATTTTAGCAACTTAGCACAAGTCAAGCAATCAACCTACACATGCAATTCTAAGAGTATTGCAGTGGAATGTAAAACAATTGCATATGAAGGTAAAGGGAGGAGTTTGAGAAGGCAAACGCAATTGGAGACACGGATGTTTTTGTCGTGGTTCCGATAGGTGGTGCTATCGTACATCCACGTTGATGGAGACTTCAACCCACGAAGGGTAACGGTTGCGCGAGTCCACGGAGGGCTCCACCCACGAAGGGTCCACAAAGAAGCAACCTTGTCTATCCCACCATGGCCGTCGCCCATGAAGGACTTGCCTCACTAGGGTAGATCTTCACGAAGTAGGCGATCTCCTTGCCCTTACAAAATCCTTGGTTCAACTCCACAATCTTGTCGGAGGCTCCCAAGTGACACCTAGCCAATCTAGGAGACACCACTCTCCAAGAAGTAACAAATGGTGTGTTGATGATGAACTCCTTGCTCTTGTGCTTCAAATGATAGTCTCCCCAACACTCAACTCTCTCTCACAGGATTTGGATTTGGTGTAAAGAAGATTTGAGTGGAAAGCAACTTGGGGAAGGCTGAGATCAAGATTCATATGGTAGGAATGGAATATCTTGATCTCAACACAAGTGTAGGTGGTTCTCTCTCAGAAAATGTACTCCCTCCGTTCAGAATTAATTGTCTCGAAAATGGTTGTATCTAGAACTAAAAGACGTCTAGATACATCCATTTTTGCGACAAGTAATTCCAAACGGAGGGAGTATGTTGGAAGTGTAGGCATGTTCCGATGGCTCTCTCCATGAATGAAGAGTGGCTGGAGGGGTATATATAACCTCCACACAAAATCTAACCGTTACACACAACTTACCAATCTCGGTGGGACCGAATCGTCAAACTCGGTCGGATCGATTTAGCAAATAATGTGACCGTTAGGATTTTCGGTGGGACCGACATGTCAACTCGGTGGGACCGATATGGTTAGGGTTATGGCATAACGTTATCTCGGTGAGACCGATTACACAAACTCGGTGGGACCTATTTTGGTAATAAGCTAACCAGAGAGTTGGTCCGGCAAACTCGGTGGGACCGATTCGCTCATCTCGGTGAGACCGAAACGTTATGAAAGGGAAACAGAGTGTTTGCATTGCAATATCGGTGGGACCGATTGCTCATCTCGGTTTGACCGAAACATAACAAAGGGAAACAGAGAGATTACAATCCCATCTCGGTGAGAACGAGATCCCTATCGGTCAGACCGAAAAGACTAGGGTTTGTGGCAGTGGCTATGACATCTGAACTCGCTGGCGTCGGATAGAAATAATTGGTGGGGCCGAGTTTAACTTTTGGTTTGGGTCATATGTGGATGTGAGAAAGTAGTTGAGGGTTTTGGAGCATATCACTAAGCATTTTGAGCAAGAAAGCCATTAAGCAACACCTCATCCCTCCTTGATAGTATTGGCTTTTCCTATAAACTCAATGTGATCTTGGATCACTAAAATAGAAAATCTAGAGACTTGTGCTTTGAGCTTGAGCCAATCCTTTTGTCCTTAGCATTTTGAGGGATCCACTTTTCTCATCCATGCCATGCCAATCATTGAGCTTTCCTGAAATATTTATCTTGAAATAGCATTAGCTCAATGAGCTATATGTTGTTAGGCATTACCAAAACCACCCAGGGATAGTTGCACTTTCAAACTCCCGAATACCGGAGGAACACTTAGTGTGCTATCAAACATCAGAACGTAACTGGGTGATTATAAAGATGCTCTACAGGTGTCTCTGATGGTGTTTGTTGAGTTGGCATATATCGAGATTAGGATTTGTCACTCCGATTGTCGGAGAGGTATCTCTGGGCCCTCTCGGCAATGCACATCACTATAAGCCTTGCAAGCAATGTGACTAATGAGTTAGTTGCGGGATGATGCATTATAGAATGAGTAAAGAGACTTGCCGGTAACGAGATTGAACTAGGTATGATGATACCACGATCGAATCTCGGGCAAGTAACATACCGATGACAAAGGGAACAACGTATATTGTTATGCGGTTTGACTGATAAAGATCTTCGTAGAATATGTAGGAGCCAATATGAGTATCCAGGTTCCGCGATTGGTTATTGACCAAAGATGTGTCTCGGTCATGTCTACATAGTTCTCGAACCCATAGGGTCCGCACGCTTAACGTTCGATGACAATTGGTATTATGAGTTTATGTGATTTGATGTACCGAAGGATGTTTGGAGTCCCTGATGAGATCATGGACATGACGAGGAGTCTCGAAATGGTTGAGACATAAAGATTCATATATTGAAAGGTTATATTCGGACACCAGAATGGTTCGGGTCGTACCGGAACCCCCCCCCCCCATGCGAGGAAGCTATTGGGCCTCATGGGCCTTAGTGGAGAAGAGAGAGGGATGGCGAGGAGGTGGCGCGCGTGCCCCCCCACCCTTGCCCCAATCCGAATTGGACAAGGGCAGAGGGCGCCCCCTCCTTCCTTCTCTCCTCCTCCGCCTTCCCCCTTTCTCCTACTTGGACTAGGAGAGGAGGAAACCTACTCCTACTAGGAGTAGGATTCCTCTCCCTTGGCGCGCCCCTTGTGGCCGGCCGGCCTCCTCCTCCCCTCCTTTATATATGGGGGAGGGGGCACCCCATAGACACACAAGTTGATTTTTAGCTGTGTGCGGTGCCCCCCTAGTTTTCCACCTCGGTCATATTGTCGTAGTGCTCAGGCGAAGCCCTGCGTCGGTAACTTCATCATCACCATCACCATGCCGTCGTGCCGATGAAACTCTCCGTCGGCCTTAGCTGGATCTAGAGTTTGAGGGACGTCACCGAGCTGAACGTGTGCAGATCGTGGAGGTGCCATGCGTTTGGTACTTGATCGGTTGGATCGCGAAGATGTTCGACTACATCAACCGCATTACTAAACGCTTCCGCTTTCGGTCTACGAGGGTACACGGACACATTCTCCCCGCTCGTTGCTATGCTTCTCCTAGATAGATCTTGCATGATCATAGGATTTATTTTGAAATACTACGTTCCCCAACACCCGTTTCTTTTGTTCCGCCTCACCGCAAACAGTTAATTGAACTAAGTCGTATGCCTGACATCGCACACGGAACTAAAATCTGGACCGTGTTTGATGTATCCTTCATCACAAACGTTTTGCATCTTTTTTGACGGTTATTTTACATCACCGTTTGCGATTAATGCATAGCACACAGTTTTGTCAAAGGGTCTCTGATCGTAGTGTCGCGTTAGCAGCATCCTGCAGTAGTGATAGCTGTCACATAAAGCATTCTTTTCATGATCCACAAGCATATAATTTTTATTACTCTCCACATAAGTAAATTTATTCTCATTAATAGTAGTGGGAGCAAACTAAACAAAATAACTATCATGTGATTGAAAATTAAAATCATGATGACAAGTTTCATGGTTATCGTTATTCTTTATAGCACACATGTCATCACCATAATCATCATAGAAAGGAACTTTGTTGTCATAATCAATTGAAACCTCTTCCAACACAGTGGAATCATCATTAAATAAAGTCACAGCCTCCCCAAATCCACTTCATCATCATAAATAGGAGGCATGCAATCAACATAATAAATATTCTCATCAAAACTTGGGGGACTAAAAATATCATCTTCATCAAACATAGAATCCCCAAGCTTATTGGCTTTGCATATCACTAGCATCATGGATATTGAAAGAATTCATACTAATAACATCGCAATCATGCTCATCATTTATGCCAAACATTTTATTGAATTCTTGTTCTATCAATTGAGCACAATTTCCTTTCCATCATTTTCAAGAAAGACATGATAAAGACTGAGGGAGTTTCGGACTAGGGGGTGTCCGTATAGCCGAACTATCATGATCGGTCAGACTCCAAGACTATGAAAATACAAGATTGAAGACTTCGTCCCGTGTCCGGATGGGACTTTCCTTGGCGTGGAAGGCAAGCTTGGTGATACGGATATGTAGATCTCCTACCATTGTAACTGACCCTGTGTAACCCTAGCCCTCTCCGGTGTCTATATAAACCGGATGGCTTTAGTCCATAGGACGAACAACAATCATACCATAGGCTAGCTTCTAGGGTTTAGCCTCCTTGATCTCGTGGTAGATCCACTCTTGTAACACACATCATCAATATTAATCGAGCAGGACGTAGGGTTTTACCTCCATCAAGAGGGCCCGAACCTGGGTAAAACATTGTGTCCCTTGTCTCCTGTTACCATCCGCCTAGACGCACAGTTCGGGACCCCCTACCCGAGATCCGCCGGTTTTGACACCGACATTGGTGCTTTCATTGAGAGTTCCTCTGTGTCGTCACCGATAGGCTCGATGGCTTCTTCGACCATCATCAACGACGCAGTCCAGGGTGAGACCTTTCTCCCCAGACAGATCTTCGTATTCGGCGGCTTTGCACTGCGGGCCAATTCGCTTGGCCATCTGGAGCAGATCGAAAGCTACGCCCCTGGCCGTCAGGTCAGATTTGGAAGTTTGAACTTCACGGCTGACATCCGCGGGGACTTGATCCTCGATGGATTCGAGCCACAGCCGAGCATGCTGCACTGTCATGGCGAGCATGATTTAGCTCTGCAGCCGGATAGTACCCTGGAGGCCGCACTCGAACCCTTCCGATCTTCAATTCGGAGCCGGCTGCGCAGATCGAGAACGGATGGCTAGACACCGCCTCGGGGGCTGCAACCTCTACGGCGATAGAGCCGAACACTGACTTTGTCCCTCATAAAGCTCGTGACTCTGAGGTGCCGGACTCCTCGCCGGACTCCAAACCTCCCGCGCCCCCTCCGATCAAATCCGATTGGGCGCCGATCATGGAGTTCACCGCAGCGGACATCTTTCAACGCTCACCTTTCGGCGACATCTTGAGTTCGCTAAAGTATCTCTCGTTATCAGGAGAGCCCTGGCCGGACTGCGGCCAGGACAGTTGGGATGCGGACGACGAAGAAATTCAAAGCCCACCCACCACCCAATTAGTAGCCACTGTCGACAATCTAACCGACATGCTAAACTAAGACTCCGAAGACATCGACGGTATGGACGATGATGCCGGAGACAACCAAGAACCAGCGCCTACCGGGCACGGGATAGCCACCCCAACTCACGACGTATACATGGTGGATACACCAAAAGGAAGCAATAATGAGGAAAAACGGTACGTGGTGAAGGACAACTCCCCCAACAAACAACCAAAACTGCGACGCAAGCGCCGCCCGAAGACCGGCCTAGATAAAAACGGCACCCATACGGACCCGGCCCTAGAGCAGGGCGAAGCAGTGGACGACGCACATGTCACGAAGTAGCCAGCCGGACATGAACTGGACAAGCAACCCATCCCCGGCGAAGACGATCTCACATCACCAGAGCATACGAATCTTCATAAAAGGCTCGTCGCCACTGCAAGAAGTTTGAAGAAGCAAAAGCGAAAGCTCAAAATAGTGGAGGACGCACTCAGAATGAGATGGAGCAAAGTACTCAACAATGCAGATAAACATGGCGCTAGTCACCAGACAAAGAGCTACCCGAAGCGCAAGCTGTTGCCCGAATTTGACGAGGAGGCCTTAGAGCCCCCGCAGTCAAAAAAGAAAGAAGCCGCCTGGCCGGATAGACGACCAGATGACAGGCCAAGAGCAACAAGGGGTGCCGCACACAAGCTGGTACACGATCAGCATAAAGATCCTCGGAAAAAGGACAACCCAGTCAGATCTATCTATGGGCCAAAAAAGAAGACTCTAGGAAGCAACATAACCCGCCGAGCATTTGAAGACAACGGCACACCCAAATACAGGGGCGCCGCACACCTACTATGTTTCACCGACGAGGTACTGGATCATGGATTTCCAGCGGGATTCAAACCCGTAAACATAGAGGCATATGACGGAACAACAGACCCCGGAGTCTGGATCGAGGATTACATCCTACACATACATATGGCCAGAGGAGACGATCTCCATGCCATAAAATACCTACCCCTCAAGCTCAAGGGCCAGCTCGGCATTGGCTTAAAAGCCTCCCAGAAAATACCATTGGAAGTTGGGAAGAGCTTGAGGATGCGTTTCGAGCAAATTTTCAGGGGACCTATGTCCGCCCTCCGGATGCAGACGATTTAAGTCACATAACTCAACAGTCCGGAGAGTCAGCATGCAAATTCTGGAACAGGTTCCTCACTAAAAAGAACCAAATAGTCGACTGTCCGGACGCTGAAGCCTTAGCAGCCTTTAAACACAACGTCCGAGACGAATGGCTTGCCAGACACCTCGGCCAGGAAAAACCAAGAACAATGGCCGCACTAACAAGCCTCATGACCCGCTTTTGCGCGGGGGAAGACAGCTGGCTGGCTAGATGCAGCACCAGCGACCCGAGTACATCCGAAGTCAGGGATGGAAATGGGAAATCACGACGCAGAAAAGATCAGCACCGGAATAAGGAAAATGGCCCGAATAGTACGGCGGTCAACGCCGGATTCAAAAGCTCTCGGCCGAACAACAAAACACTGCCCCTCAAGGACAATAGTGATGAGCTATCCAACCTAAACAAGATTCTGGATAGACTATGTCAAATACATGGTACCTCCGGGAAGCTTGCAAACCATACCCACAGAGATTGTTGGGTCTTCAAACAGTCCGGCCGACTTAACGCCGAACACAAGGGGCTCGACACACCAAGCAAAAGTGATGAAACCCAAAAGCAGCACTCCGAAAAATAGAAGACTTTCCCACTAGAAGTCAAAACAGTGAACTCACTTCATGTGATAACATGAAAAGACAGCGCGGCACCTGCTATACCAGGACACCGCCCGCAGAATGGGGATAGACCCTACCAAAATTCGCCATAGTAGCACTTCCTTCAAAGGAGTGACGCCAGGCCTTTAAGCCAATTATACAGGCTCTGTACCACTAGAGGTTGTGTTCAGTTCATCCGACAACCTCTGTCGCGAAAAGCTCACTCTCCATCGCCCCATTCAAACAGTAGCCCTTAAGCACTACTGGGGCGCGCAGCTTTCGCCAGCCCTAATGCAATACCACATTACGCGTTTTTTATGCTTAAAAATGCCCGGTCAACGTGGCATAATTTCATTAAAAAGTAACTCCGAGTGTTCCTCAACCACGGAGAACGTGAGACTGCCTCGACAGCCACACACTAATCAGACCTTGCGGGTCAAAGCCCCTAAAAACAGGTCATTCAGACCTCGGACATGGTTAGGCGAGTCCGTCATAACTAAACAAGGGGCTTCCCAACCGCATATCCCCTTTATAAGGGGCCGCATGTATAAATGACGAGAGCCAATAAAGCTCAAATTTCTTTATTTTATTCTATTTTAATACAACTTCTGCACGATATTTCTTGGAAACTAAGTCCTTCTCTTTTATAGATGAAGCACGTGCTACACCCATCCAGGATACAGCACAACGGAGACACAGGCGCAGACGTGCAGCAGGGACCAGTTGCAAGGATTCTTTTCAGATTAAGACCCTGCGTAAACCTTTCTTACTGTCTCTTGTTGATACACATCCCCTGGTTTCCCACCATAGCCGAGGAGGAGGCTGGCGTTTTGGCATCGACCGCGTCAGAAGTTCCTGCCTGTACCTGGACATAAGGGGATTAGGGCATTGTTCTGCCCGGTATCATAAAGACCGAACACCTCAGGGAGTGTTCGGCGTCTCGAGTTAGGCCTTATATGCATCAGCTCCGAATCATGTCTTTGGTCAAATGTTGAGTTTGCCTGGCTCCTGTGTTTTGCTGCCTTACGTTCCGCATCATCGGCTAACGCGACACCAGGAGAACTACTGCGATTGTGCCCCGGTTCGGCCGGGCGAGCACCTCAGTAGAGAAAGCCGAAAACTGTCTGTCATGATATAGCGAGAGACTGGTCAACCACTCGATCGACCATTGGAATGTTTAGAATTCCTCCGCTTTGACGAAGGACCGCTTCCCGGTCAGGCACATATGCGCCCCGAGTTTGGGAAAGAGCGGTGCCACCAGGGGCTATATAGTAGCCCCACATTCGAGCTCCTATGGCTAAGTGAAAGTGATAAAGCATTATAGTCCGGTTGCCTAGTTTGCTACGCTATCACCTCCTTAAAAGGACCAAGACGTTGGATTAAGTGTGAAAAAGCGCTTTTCTTTTTGCAAACACCCCCGCACCATGTGCGTGGGGGCTGAAGCCAAAGACTGCCATCTTTTAGATTATACATACATATACGGCCGCACAGGAGATAGTTCAATACTTGAGAACACAAGTATAAAAAGCTATTGTATTATAAACATGATCTCAGAAATCATACATGTCATTCAAACATAACATCTTTCGAGCACTGTGACTCTATTAAATGAGCGCCCTGCAGGACTTCCTCAAAATAGTGCTCGGTGGGGAATCGACTTTTGTCCGAACTCTGGGATGCAACAGCAGTGGCATCCATCTCCGCCCAGTATGTCTTACCACGGGCGAGAGCCATCCGTGCACCTTCTATGCATGCCGACCGCTTCATCGCCCCAATACGCGGCACCGCCCCAAGGAATTGCTGCAACAAGCCAAGATAACTCTTCGGCTTGGGCCTTTTCGGCCACAGATGAGCGACCACATCCGTCATGGCAAGTCCGGACAATCTATTCAGCTCAGCCCACTCAACCAGCCGATCACTCAATGGAAGTGGACGCTCCGGACTATGGAATTGAGACCAGAAAAGCTCTTCCATTTCGTGATCCTTCTGGCTTCAAAAGTGCACGACTACGTCCGCCGCACTCGCCGCCAAGTCCAGATAAGGATCCTCCGCACCGTACAATTGGCCCAGCTGAGCATACTTCGGATCCGTGAACTTCCTACGCAGCATAAAGGGCTTTCCAGCCACAATGTCTCTGACCTGACGCAGTTCCTCCTTCATAGCCCGCATCGCACTACGGGCATCCTTGGCTTCGGCGTCGGCCTTCTTTAGGTCCTCTTGCTCTGCTCGGCGTTCTCTTTCAAGAACCTCCTGGCGGTCGGTAGCAACTTTTAATTTTGCAGCCATTCCGGCCATCTCCTCCCTGCTTCGGCAGTGAGCAGCCTTCTCGGCTTCTAGCTCTTCCGCTGCCTTCGAGGCAGCCGCCTCGCTTTTTCTGGCTTGCTCCTTGGCCCGAGCAAGTTCTGCTCGAAGGCCTTCCGCAGCAGCAGCACTATCTGCATCAAGCATACAAATTGTAAGGAATGGGCGTCAGCTCCCTTACTAGGCGACCGCAGAGCAACCACATACCTTGTGACTCATCAAGTCGTTTATTGACCAGCGAGATGTTCGCATCTGCAACGTCGAGTTGCCTCTTCAGCTCGGCAAATCCATTAGTTCGGCTGGCCACCGAACGTTCCGCCACCTCCATAGGAAAGGCGACAATCTATAACTGAGATTATGATCCTCGGCACACTGTCGCTTTCGACAGCATACCAAGTCTCAAGGGCTACTATCTATACAGGGCGCACTTCATGTGCAAAACTTTCAAAAGGTATGTCATTTTTGCGTACCTCAAACCCCGTCAGCAAACTTCCGACGGCCTCATACAACCCGCTTTCGGCGGACGAGATCCTCTCAATCACCCTACCCATTAATGTGCGGTGATCTTCTGAGATATACGCCCTCCTGAGCAAATCCTGCAGCTCCACCGACCGTACTCCAATGGGTGCCGAACTCTCCGGCCCCGCCGGACTCAGGGAGACCCTCCGTGACGACACCTCAGGGTCGCCCGCCCCGCACGACGGGGCGGAAGATGGAGGCGTTTCGCTCTCCATCATCTCCGGACGAAGGTCTCCCGACGATGAGCTGTGCCGAGATGGGCCGAGATCCGAACTACAAGGTGAAAACTTCGGTTACCCTTAGAAATTAAACAGGGATGTCCACTATTACAAAATTCCCCCTTTTTACTTATGGCTCGCTAGAGGGCTGATTCCTCCGAGGAGACAGTACGGTCGGGGCTCTTCCCGGCACAGGACCTTCCGGTACAGATTTCTTTCCCCGCTTTGAGGCCTTGGCCTCCGGGTCTTCGGAAGCGGTCCTATTCTCCCCCTGGAAGGAGGGACTCTCGATTCCTCCCTTACTGAAAGCCTCCGTGGCTGAGGTGGTAGTTCCCCTGTGCCCTTCTTCGCCCTCCTCCGAAGGTGCAACCTCTAACATTTTGATTAACACGGGATCCTGCGTGGTCTCAGGGAGGGGGGCCGGACACCGTATCAGTTTTGCTTGCGCTATCCACTCCTGTCCAAGGGATAGCTGGTTAAAAGGCAAACCCACAGTAAATGAATGGACGATGTGTCCGGACACAAGGCTACTTACTTGAGTATCCGGGCGATTGCAGCTTAAGCCAGCATCCTCGGTCAATTCCGGACGCATCTCTTGCAATCCGAAGAACAGTTTGTACATCTCCGCGGGTGTCAGACCCATGAAGTGTTGAAGAGGTCGTGGCCCCTCCGGATTAAATTCCCACAGGCGAAGGGGGCGACATTTGCAGGGCAGTAGGCGCCGGATCAACATAACCTGTACCACTACGGCCATACTGATCTCCCTTTCTTGGAGGCCTCGAATCCGGTCCTGCAACAGGGGAACATCCTTAGACGGCCCCCAGTCATGCCCCTTGTTGACCCATGATGTCAGCCGCTGTGGAGGGCCCGAGCGGAAGATGGGCGGCAGCCTCTGCCTGCTGCCCCTGGGAGCGGTGATATAGAACCACTCCTGTTGCCACAAGCCGAGCTCCTCCTGAAAAGAGCCCTCGGGCCATGGAGCATCGCCCCTCTTACTTATAACCGCCCCGCTGCACTCTGCCTGACGCCCCTCAATCATCTTCGGCTCCACGTTGAAGGTTTTGAGCCACAAGCCGAAGTGAGGGGTAGTGCGGAGGAAGGCTTCGCAGACGACAATGAATGATGAGATGTGGAGGATGGACTCCGGAGCCAAGTCATGGAATTCCAGCCCATAGTAAAACATGAGCCCCCTCACGAAGGAATCCGTCGGGAAGCCTAAACCCTGACGGAGGTGAGACACGAACACGACGCTCTCGCAAGCTCGGGAGTAGGAATAACTTGCCCTCGGGCAGGCAGCCTATGCGAAATCTCATAGGTTAAGTAACTGGGGTCTCTTAGCTTTAGCACGTCCTCTTCCGTGATGGAGGAGGGCATCCACTGGCCTCGTAGGTCGGGGCCGGACATTGTCGAAGATCGAAGGTACCCGAATATGGAGCCCTGGGTGTTGGAACTCGGGGCGAGGGGCGGATTCGATAGAGGATTGAAGGAAAAGAACGGGCCTTGGTCTATTTATAAAGAGGAAGAATACCAAGAGCCGTCCCCTTGACCGTTTGGAACCCGCCTTCGATGGAGGGGGCGTGGCAACGGGTGCGGTTGGGTTACCCACGTCCGTATTGATGGGAATCCCGGAATAAGGGGAACACGCTCTCTGCTTCGACAAGACGTGCCAAGGAAACCGCCTCACTAAACGCGCTGAGGTGATACAATAAAAACAATTCGAGTAAAGGCTTGGTAATGGTGTGATGTCACGCCACAAAATACGTCAGCAGATTGAACTTGTGTAATATTATTCTCTCTACGGTGGTACATGGAATTTATTTTTGCAGAGCCGGACACTATCTTGGTGTTCACAATCTTCTATAAATTATTCGGAGGAAGAACCCGCCTTGCAATGCCGAAGACAACATGCGCGTCGGACTCGTCGTCATTGAAGCCTGGTTCAGGGGCTACTGAGGGAGTTCCGGACTAGGGGGTGTCCGGATAGCCGAACTATCATGATCGGCCGGACTCCAAGACTATGAAAATATAAGATTGAAGACTTCGTCCCGTGTCCGGATGGGACTTTCCTTGGCGTGGAAGGCAAGCTTGGCAATACGGATATGTAGATCTCCTACCATTGTAACCGACTCTGTGTAACCCTAGCCCTCTCCGGTGTCTATATAAATCGGATGGCTTTAGTCCATAGGACGAACAACAATCATACCATAGGCTAGCTTCTAGGGTTTAGCCTCCTTGATCTCATGGTAGATAAACTCTTGTAACACACATCATCAATATTAATCGAGCAGGACGTTGGGTTTTACCTCCATCAAGAGGGCCCGAACCTGGGTAAAACATCGTGTCCCTTGTCTCCTGTTACCATCCGCCTAGACGCACAGTTCGGGACCCCCTACCCGAGATCCGTCGGTTTTGACACCGACAAAGACGAATAATATGAGACCACCTCAATTCCATTTTGTTCATACTGTTCTTTTATAAACCAAACTAGTGATAAAACAAGAAACTAAAAGATTCAGTTGCACGATCTAAAGATATACCTTCATGCACTCACCTCCCCGGCAATGGCGCCAGAAAAGCACTTGATGTCTAGTACACAACTTTTTTCTTGTAGGCTTGTGTTGAGCCTCCAAGGGCAGAGTTCTGTAGGACAGTAGCAATTTTCCCTCAAGTGGATGACCTAAGGTTTATCAATCCGTGGGAGGTGCAGGATGAAGATGGTCTCTCTCAAACAACCCTACAACCAAATAATAAAAAGTCTCTTGTGTCCCCAACACACCAAATACAATGGTAATTTGTATATGTGCACTAGTTCGGGGAAGAGATGGTGATAGAAGTGTAGTAATGATAGTAGGTATTAATTTTTTTGTAATAGGAACAATAAAAAACAGCAAGGTAGCAATTGATAAAATGGAGCACAAGCGGTATTGCAATGCTTGAAAATGAGGTCTACGGTCCTTACTTTCGCTAGAGCAATATCTCAACAATGCTAATATAATTGGATGATATAACCATCCCTCGCGTGCGATGAAGAATCACTCAAAAGTTCTTATCTAGCTGAGAACATAAGAATAAATTGTTTGTAGGGTACGAAACCACCTCAAAGATATTCTTTCCGATCAATCTATCCTAGAGTTCGTACTGAAATAACACCATATGATACACATCAACCAACTCTAGCGTCACCTAGATACTCCAATGTCACCGCGAGTATCCGTGAGTTGATTATAAGATATGCATCAAACAATTTCAGATTCATAACACTCAGTCCAACACAAAGAACCTCAAAGAGTGCCCCAAGATTTCTACCGGAGAAACAAGACGAGGACGTGCATCAACCCCTATGCATAGATTACCCCAATGTTGAAGGAAAAATGCGCTAAAGGCACTAAAAAATTGTTATTTTATATTTCCTTATATCATGATAAATGTTTATTATTCATGCTAGAATTGTATTAGTCGGAAACTTGATACATGTGTGAATAAATAGACAAAACAAAGTGTCCCTAGTATGCCTCTACTTGGCTAGCTCGTTAATCAAAGATGGTTAAGTTTCCTAACCATAGACATGTGTTGTCATTTGATGAACGGGGTCACATAATTAGGAGAATGATTTGATGGACAAGACCCATCCATTAGCTTAGCATAATGATTGTTAAGTTTTATTGCTATTGCTTTCTTGATTAATTATACATATTCCTTTGACTATGAGATTATGCAACTCCTGAATACCGGAGGAACACTTTGTGTGCTATCAAACATCACAACGTAACTGGGTGATTATAAAGATGCTCTACAAGTGTCTCCGAAGGTGTTTGTTGGGTTGGCATAGATCAAGATTAGGATTTTTAACTCCGTGTATCGGAGAGGTATCTCTGGGCCCTCTTGGTAATGCACATCACTATAAGCCTCGCAAGAAATATGACTAATGAGTTAGTTGCGAGATGATGCATTACAGAATGAGTAAAGAGATTTGCCTGTACGAGATTGAACTAGGTATGATGATACCGACGATCCAATCTCGGGCAAGTAACATACCGATGACAAAGGGAATGACGTATGTTGTTATGCGGTTTGACCGATAAAGATCTTCGTAGAATATGTAGGAACCAATATGAGCATCCAGGTTCTGCTATTGGTTATTGATCGGAGATATGTCTTAGTCATGTCTACATAGTTCTCGAACCCGTAGGGTCCGCACACTTAACGTTCGATGATGATTTGTATTATGAGTTATATGTTTTGGTGACCAAAGTTTGTTTGGAGTCTCGGATGAGATCACGGACATGACGAGAAGTCTCTAAATGGTTGAGAGGTAAAGATTAGTATATTGGAAGGTTATATACAGACACCGGAATGGTTCTGAAGAAGATCGGGGATTTTTCGGAGTACCAGGAGGTTACTGGAACCCCTGGGGAAAGTTAATGGGCCTATTGGGCCATAGTGCAGAGAGGGAGGCTGCCACAGGAGGTGGTGCATGAGGGAGTCGTATATTAGGGGGTACTCGAACAGCTGGACTATATACTTTGGTCGGATTGTTGGACTATGAAGATACAAGATTGAAGACTTCGTCCCGTGTCCGGGTGGGACTCTCCTTTGCGTGGAAGGCAAGCTTGGTGATTCGGATATGTAGATCTCCTTCTCTATAACCGACTCTGTGTAACCCTAGCCCCCTCCAGTGTCTATATAAACCGGAGGGTTTAGTCCATAGGACAACAACAATCATAATCATAGGCTAGCTTCTAGGGTTTAGCCTCTACGAAATCGTGGTAGATCAACTCTTGTAATACTCATATCATCAAGATCAATCAAGCAGGAAGTAGGGTATTACCTCCATCGAGAGGGCCCGAACCTGGGTAAACATTGTGTCCCCCACCTCATGTTACCATTAGCCTTAGACTCACAGTTCGGGACCCCCTACCTGAGATCCGCCGGTTTTGACACCGACATTGGTGCTTTCATTGAGAGTTCCACTATGTCGTCACGATAAGGCTTGATGGCTCCTTCAATCATCTTCAACGATGCGGTCGAGGGTGAGGTTTTCATCCCCAGACAGATCTTCGTATTTGGCGGCTTTGTACTACGGGCCAACTCGCTTGGCCATCTGGAGCAGATCGATAGCTACGCCCCTGACCATCAGGTCAGGTTTGGAAGCTTGAACTATACTGCCGACATCTGCGGAGACTTAATCTTCGACGGATTTGAGCCCATGTCAGGTGCACCGAACAGTCACGAGGAGCATGACTTAGATCTGCCATCGGACAATGTTCGGGAGATCACACCTGCGGCTACCCCGGCCTTCAATCCGGAGCAGATCATGCCATCCGAGGACGGGTGTATGGACCCCGCCAAGGAGGCCGCAACCTCAGTGGCGATAGAACCGAACACTGACCTCACCTCCTATGAGGCTGGTGTCATCGGACCCTCGGACTCGTCTATGGCTACAGGCTCTAAACCGCGTGCATCCATGCCTATCAAATTTGATTGGGCACCGATCATGGAGTTTACCTCCACGGATATCTTTCAGCACTCGCCCTTGGGCGACGTGCTAAATTCATTAAGGTCTCTCTCCTTGTTAGGAGACTCTTGGTCGAACTATGTCCGGCTGGAGTGGGAAGCGGACGATGAAGAAATTCGTTCCCCACCCACCACCCACTTAATAGCCACAGTCGATGACTTAACTGACGTGCTTGACTTCAACTCCGTAGACATCGATGATATGGATGACGATGCAGGAGAAGAACAAGAACCACCGCCCATAGGGCGCTGGACGGCCACCTCATCATACGATATATACATGGTGGACACGCCCAAAGAAGGCGATGACGATGAGGCAAGGGAGGATAGTCCCCCTGAAAAGCAATCTAAGCACCGGTTTCATAAGCGCCGCTCTAAGCCCTGCCAGAGCAAAAATAGCAATACCGGCACAAGAGATGATAGGAATCCGGATGGTGCCGAAGACGAAAACAATCCCGCCCAACTAGGCATCGAGCAGGCCGAACAAGAGGACGGGCAAGCTAGCCCTAAGGAACAGGCAACGGACGGAGAATCAGAGGATGATAATTACATGCCTCTCTCCGAAGACGAAGTGATCCTTGGCGACGAAGAATTCATCGTGCCTGAGGATCCCGTCGAGCAGGAGCGCTTCAAGCACCGGCTTATAGCCACTGCAAAAAGCCTGAAGAAAAAGTAGCAACAGCTTCAAGCTGATCAAGATCTGCTAACTAATAGATGGACCGAGGTCCTGGCTGCCGAGGAATACGGACTCGAGCGCCCAACAAAAAGTTACCCAAAGCGCAGGTTGCTACCTCAACTCGAGGAGGAGGCATCAAAGCCTACACTACCAGTGCATGATGCAGCTGACCGGCCACCTCGTGGCTGAGACAAAGCAGCGTATCAGCCCGAAGTCCAGCCCGCACCCTGGCGCCAAGAAAACAAAAACACAAAGGCCCAGGGCTCCACGCACGACCTGCGAGACAAATTGAAAAACAAAGCAGGATAGTCAAGATCGGTCTACGGATAATGGGGGCGCGCCCCAACATGTGACGATGACCGTCATGCCGGATATACTATAAACAAATCTGGCCGGACCGAATACAATGTATCCCAGCATAGAGGCGCTACACACCCCCTATGCTTCACCGATGAAGTAATGGATCATGAATTCCCAGAAGGGTTTAAACCCATGAACATTGTATCATATGATGGTACAACAGACCCCACGGTATGGATAGAAGATTTCTTCCTCCACATTCACATGGCTCGCGGGGATGATCTACACGCCATCAAGTACCTCCCACTAAAACTCAAAGGACCGGCCCGGCATTGGCTGAATAGCTTGCCGGCAAACTCCATCAGAAGTTGGGAGAACCTGGCAGACGCATTCCTGGATAACTTCCAGGGGCACTTATGTGCGACCATCGGACACTGATGATTTAAGTCACATAACCCAACAGCCCGGAGAGTCAGCCAGGAAATTCTGGACTCGGTTCCAACTAAAAAGAACCAAATTATCGACTGTCCGGATGCCGAAGCCCTAGCGGCCTTTAAGCATAACATCCGTGACGAGTGGCTTGCCCGACACCTTGGCCAAGAAAAGCCAAGGTCCATGGAAGCCCTCACGACACTCATGACCCGCTTTTATGCGGGCGAGGATAGCTGGTTGGCCCGTAGCAACAACACAACAAGCAATCCTGGCACATCAAAGGCCAGAGATAGCAATGAAAGCCCTGAAGCAACAAAAACAAGCATCACAAAAATGGTGATAACGCCGAAGACATGGTAGTCAATGCCGGATTCAGTGGCTCTAAGTCCGGTCAGCGGAAAAACCCATTCAAAAACAACAATTCGGGCCCGTCCAGTTTGGACCGCATACTCGACCGTCCATGCCAAATTCATGACACCCAGAAACACCAGCCAATCATACCAACAGAGAATGCTGGGTCTTCGGACAGGCCGGTAGGTCAGGTCTCGGAAACAAGGATAAGGGGTCTCAAAGCAATGAGGATGACGAGGATCCTCGATCACCGAATACAGGAGGGCAAAAGAAATTTCCCCCGCAAATCAAAACGGTGAACGTGATAAATGCTACCCACATTCCCAAGCCAGAACGGATGTGCACTCCTAGGGATGTCGACTTAACAGAGCCAGTCGCCCCACAATATAAACTATGGCCGATCACTTTCGATCATACAGATCGTCCGGTTAATACCAATCAGGGCAATTCAGCCGCACTCGTCCGTGACCCGATAATTGACGGGTTCCACCTCACAGGAGTCCTTATGGACGGAGGCAGTAGTTTAAACCTGGTGTATCAGGACACAGTGCGCAAGGTGGGTATCGATCATTCGATGATCAAGCCCACTGAAACCACCTTTAAAGGTGTTATACCAGGTGTGGAGGCCAGTTATACAGGCTCCATCACCGTGGAGGTAGTCTTCGGGTAACCGAACAATTACCGTACCGAGGAGTTAGTCTTCGACATTGTCCCCTTTCGCAGTGATTATCATGCACTGCTCGGACAAACCGCGTTCGCTCGATTCAACGCGGTGCCACATTATGCCTACCGTAATCTCAAGATGCCCGGTCCGTGCGGCGTCATCACGGTTAATGGCAGGGCCGAACTCTCCCTCGGTGCCAAAGAGTATACTCACTACAAAAAAATACACTTCCATGATGATATGTGCTTGTCACAGTAGGTCGCATTTTTTGTCATGCATGTACATCCATGACGATTTTATGACAGAATCAAGATAGTCATACCTGTGCTGTCGTAGAAGTGTTCCATGACATTACCAAAATTATCATCACGGAAGTGTCCACTTCCATGACGATAAATCACGCGTCACAGAAGTGCTTTCGTCAAGGGTGACCGACACGTGGCATCCACCATAACGGAACGCCGTTAAGCTATCGGGTCGGGTTTTGGATCCGATAACCCGTTAACAGTCCCAACCAATGGGGATTTTCCACGTGTAAAATCATCATTGGCTGGAAGAAACACTTGTCGGCTCATCGTTGGGACAGATGTCATCCACTCATTGGACAGAAGGCGCCTATGATACATCGACACGTGGCACGGACCAATAGAGGCCCATTCCTATGAAAAGGCCAGCCCATTTGACTTGGTCAAAAGGTGGTGGGCCAGCCCATGGAAAGCCTGTTAACGGCCTGTTCGCATATAGCCCATTTACAGCTCGCTAACCCAAGGCCCGTTATGCCCTATCCGAATTAGGCCCAGTAGCGTCATCTGGGCCATCCAATATGATTCCAGCCCGTGTTCACTTCTGGCCCATGTATGTCCCATGACGTCTTTCGGCCCATATGAGGCCCTTTATAACTCTTGGCCCATTATCGGCCCGTGGTGAAACTGGCCTGCAGTGAATAGTGTATCACTTTATACCCATTAACGGCCCATGGTGAAACTGTCCTGTAATGAACAGTGTATCACTTTATACCCATTAACGGCCCGTTATTCCGTTGGGCCGTTTCCATCTCATGTTATCTTTCGGCCTTCTCAGAGCCCATTTACTCTTAGGCTCATTTCCAGCATTCGTTTACTTACGGCCCGTTACTGCCATTTTCTGTTGTGGGCTAAATTCAGCCCGAGGTTACAGTCGGCCCGTTTGGTGGCCCTAATACATTGGGCCGTTTTCATAGCGTCATAAAATATGGCCGATTAACGACGACCCATTATGGTCGGCCCATGAACAGACGATTCCAACTCTAGCCCGTTTACGGCCATAATGCAGTCTATTATTGGCCCATGTTTGGCCAACCGATCATACGGCCCGTACAAGGCCCATTGATGATACGGCCCGTAGAAGGCCCATTGTGTCTACGACACGTAGAAGGCCCATTGTTTCTATAGCCCGTAGGAGGGAAATGGTAACTACAGTAAATATGTAGCCCATGGTTATTGTGGCCTGGTTTAAAAAAATAGGTTATTGCGGCCACTAGCAAACCGCGGAAAAAGAACTCCACTGACTACAAGCAAGGAAATAAAGAAGACAATAAGGAAATAAATAAGCAAGCAACTTACGCTAGGCTATCACGGCTATTACACATATTACATCCACTGGGCATCAAAGTTCGCCACCAGTGCAAATATAGGGAACACAACAGCATATAAATGCCGCAGCAAAACAAGTCCAGAACTGAAACCACTTCAGAAGAGCTCAAGAAACAATATCCTAGGTACCCATAATGCTTGCAAGATGCTTAGCAAGCTTATTAACTTTCTCTTGTTTGGCGCTTAAGTCCTCCAGGACTTGCTGTTGCACCAGAAAGTATGCATCTGAATTCTGCAGGGACTTCCTCAGTCCTTCGGCTTCCTGTCACATAACATCCGATCGATGTCTTTCAACTTGAAGTTGAGACTCAAGAAGCCGAACTGATTCAGGCAACGAGTTCGAAGAGCTGGTGCCAGCAGTGGTAGCCAGTAACTCGAACACTACATCAAGACAGTACTTTGGGGTTGTCTCAGTGTCTTCAATATAGTTTTTATCAGCTTTCTTGGAGACCAACAGGGATGTCTCACTATCTTGAACCTTATCTGCATTACTTCCTTTGCCATTGGATAACGGGGGTACTCTTCTCCAATATTTTATCCGCGTTCTAAAAGGGAAACAAACAAACACATCTCAGGTTTACAATGTAGTATATGAAACTCATTTTGGTAAACCAGTTCAATAGTAAGGTGGACGGGATAACAGCATGAAACAAACATATATCTATGTAGTATGGTCCCTGTATGGTCTATATCATTCTAGTTTATGTTGCCAAATCAAGATAGATATAGTTCAAATCATATCTATTTAAGACAAAGCAGCATAGACATAATATAAGTGTGGGAAACTACACAACAATAAAAACACTTGTAATGTGCATGTCATGAGAACATAAATGTTTATTCAATTGAAACTGAAATTAACATAGAGCAAGTTACAACAACAAACAGCCAAACACGTTGAAGAAACAGGTTTAAAACATACCTGTTGCGCCATTGGAGTTTCAATTGCATCCTTCAAATTTGAAATTAGTTGGTATCAATAAATACAGTGATGCAAGAGTAAAGTAGTATGAACCATAGCAACGGAACCTGACCTGAGAACAATTCTTCTTCTGCTTTAAGCGTTGACTTCGGGTTCGGAGTGGTGGTCCTCGTGCTTTGGGCACTGCAGTTGCCTTACTAACTGCTCGTGTTTTGGTGCTTTATGGTGGAGACGGTGCTGTGTCAACGGGAACTGGGTGTCTATCTGCTGGGGTTGGGGTTAGAAGGGGTGTAGCTGGTTCTCTGTCCAACTGGGTAGGGGTACAATCTGCATGAGTGTGGGTTATGTGTGGTGGGGCTGGTTCTTGGGCAAGTACAACCGTGGTTCTATCTGCATCGACAGGTAGCACGATCTTTTCTAAAGACCGTGTTTTTACTCCCACAGATACTGCCATCACTCCCTCCAATTTAAATGGCTGATAAACAAGAAAAGTAATTGAATGTACATACATTGTAAGATAGACAGGTGCAATGGATAGTAGGGAAGAAAACAGAGCATGAAATAATTCACATTTATGTTATCTAAGCAAACAGAATAGCAGGACATAATTTCACATATATGATGGCTAATTAAACAGGATAGCATGACACAATTTCACATGTATGATGGCTAACTAAACAGGATAGAATGACATACTTCAAAATATGATGACTATGTAAACAGGATGACATGATATAACTATACAATGTGTCTATTAAAGTGGTTGGCATGCCATAAATCACAAACATGTCATCGATGGAAACATGATGGCATGATATAATTCACAGATAGAATGACATAATTTAAAATATGATGACTATGTAAATAGGATGAGATGATATAACTATATTATGTCTTTAGAAAATGGGTTGGCATGCCATAATTCAGATACATGATGTCTATGTAAACATCATGGCATGACATAATTCAAATATATGATTTATATACTAAGGAAGCGAGCAGAGGGCAATCACATATTTGATGTGTCAACTAAGGAGATGGCATTCAATATTGATTATATGATGTAAAAACTAAGCATTGCAATACAACATATGCATTATATCAGTAATATAACCATGCCAAGTTTGAGCATACACCTCAGGGGATAATAGGATTGGTCATCTGCCTCTGAATCCTCCTCTGAAGAGCTATTTGTAACCAGCAAGATATCTTCTTCTGCAGGTAGCATCATCTGCTCTGAAGACCTTGTTTTCACTCCAGATTTCTCCATCACCAATTCAAATGGCTGATGCACAGGAAGAGCAGTTGAATATACAAACATTGTGGACAAAAGCAATGAGAAATACAAAAAAAATGACGGCATGATATAATTCACATATATGACGCTTGCCTAAACAGCATGGCATTGTATAATTCACATACATAATGCCTTGCAACAAGATAACATTGCACAATTCACATATATAATGTCTTGCAACAAGATGTCATTGCATAATTCACATATATGGTAATTAGACACTAAACAGGTGGCATTCACACAAAGCATGTCTAAACTAAGCAAATGACATAGTAATGCAAGATACCATACGCACGATATGAGCAACATAACCCTGCCATGTTAGGGCATGCACCTCGGAGGGGGGGGATATGACTGTTCATCTGCCTCTGAATCCTCCTCTGAGGAGCATCGGTAACCAGCAAGACATGCGCTTTGTCAGATAGCATTGTCTGCTCTGAAGACCTTGTTTCCACTCCAGATTTTTCCATGACCATGTCGAATGGCTGATGCACAGGAAGAGTAATTGAATGTACTAAAATTGTTGACAAATTTAACACGTAATAAAAAAATGATGGCATGTTATAATTCACATATAAGATGACTGGCTAACCAGGGTGGCATTGCAAAATTCACATATATGATGCCTGGCTAAACAAGCTGGCATTGCATGATTCACATATACAATAAAGAAACTAAACAGATGGCATTGACACAAAGCATGTCTAAACTAAGCAGATGACATCTTTAATGTATACAGTAAGCAATGCAAGGCACCATATGCATGATATTACCAACATCAGCATGCCAAGTTAGAGCGAAGACCTCATGGGGTAAATAGGAGTGGTATTCTCCTTCTGAATCCCCCTCAGAACAGTTATCTTCCTCTTGATTATGATCCGAATGGGTGGAGGGGGGCTGCCTTTGCACGCACCATGGAACGATGTCTGCAAGAAATTTTATTGCCACACAAGGCTCGTCTCTTTTGCTCTACATGATCAGTTTCATTGTGTACAATAACTCGCATGCATAGGAATAAAACATAGTGAGATTATGTAAGGAGTGCATGCACAAATCCAGAGTGATGGTAGCAAACTGTGGATAGACCCAAAACCAATGATAGCAGGCAGATAATAGCTTTAGTTAAAAAATATAGATAATGGCTCCTTTAATGTTTGTTTGCACCCAACATGGAACTCATAGTAGGCACCGGAGATTAACAAGATAGTAGACAGATAGTACTAATTGCTGCCCCAATATGTACCCCACAACCATTTAAAAACTCAAGTTTCAGCATTAGTTTGGACCTGACTCAGAGTCTAATAGGTGAACACGACGATAATGTAGCATGTCATCATATTAAGCGACGCATAACGTAAGCGAACAAGGAAGAGTGCGACCTCTCTTGCGGACCCGTGTAGTCCTCAAGGTCATCTGCTCAGTTGATGATGGTAATGCAGTTGTCGTGGCTGCCGACGGTGGGGAAGAAGATCTAAGGCGGAGAAAGACAGTCTGCAGAGCTGATCCCTGCTGTGGTGAACCCTTCCGTCACTGGAGCAGCTGAGCTGGGGTGGAACACAGCGCCGCAGGAGCAGGACAAACCACACAAGGTTTTCTTTGACACATATCTGTAACAGAAGTAATTGAGTAAGGGCTTGTTTGAATTTGAGGATTCTAACAATGCAGGGATAGGAAATAGACAGGAATAGGATAGGAATGCACGTGCAAAATAGAGAATTTAAAAACACAGGATTTCTGCCAATCTGGGTGTTTGATTCACAACAATTGGAAGATCACAGGATGCAAAAAAGCATGGTGAGATTAAGTCAAATCACAAGAAAATGTACGGTTATAACGCTATTATGCTACTATATCTTAGTCTTGTGCTGGATGAATAGGAATATGAAAAGGAGGAGAAGTTGAAATTAGAATTCCTACGGTTTTTCTTTCAAGTCGACACTAAAGGAACAAATCCTACAGTTTTCCTTTGCTCCATTCCTTTGCACTAAATTCATGAAAAGTAGTACCATAGGAAACTTTCCAATTCCTATGTTTTTCATTCACTTTTCCTTTCAAGCACTGGCGATTCTAGTAGGCAGGCTTGAGCAAGGAAAATCCTACACTAAAAAAATGTTTTTGTGCTACTTCTATTACTTTGGACCCAGGCCACTGCCATACTAGCTCAACTCCTAGGCCCATCGACAAATGCACAGCTCAAACGCGCAGAGATAAATAATGATGGCATTCAAGAGAGTCCATCACGGATAGCTAAGTTACCTGGTACCTCACTACTTGTCATATAGTAGGATAAAATAATCGTATTTCCCGTTACTACGAGTTCTCAGTGGACAATATATATAACATGTAGAGTAAAAAAGAGATGCAACAAGTGTACAACCTCTTTGGCGAAGCCATGTCGATCTCAGCGTGATTGGGTTGGCCGGTGAGGATGCTCCGGCTGACTTGGCTGTCGGAGGAGGGGAAGAAGATCTTAGGTGTCTGGAGATGGAGCCCGAGGTACTGCTCCTCTATGATGGAGGGTTTCGTCGTTGGAGCAGCTCCGGTGAGTTGTACGACGCCGAGGCTGAAGCAGGACAAGAGAGACAACGAACAACGTTAACCTGAGTGGAATTCTAATAGCATCTCCAATACATGACGTAAAATACATAACCACAAAGTGCTAGATGTAAAATACATCAGCCACTCATCTCTGAGCTTAACTGTCAAAACTGAATTTAACTGTCGAAACTGAACTTAACTGTCAAAACTGGACTTAACTGTCGAAACTAAATTTTGCTGTCGAAACTGAATTTTACTGTCAAAACTGAACACACTAGCAAGGTGAGGCTACACGTCGGTCGACTGACTTTTTCATCTCTGGTCAGTCGATTTTGCAGCCATTGGATACGAAATCAAGGGCATGTGGTTCATCTTCAACCTCCACCCCCTTGAGCCGCCAGCCACCACCGGCCAAACAGCAGCCCCCCGCCGCCCGCGGCTGGCGGTGCGCCGCCCGCCCGCCCTGAAAACACTCCCCACCGCCGGTCCGCCGCCGCCCCGGCCATCCCTCTAGGCCCCCCGTGCCAAGATTTTTCTCCGGTGATCCCCACGCCACCGCCCCGCCAACGCCCCGCCACCACGACCACCGCCCCCACCCTGAACCCTAAGATAGATAGTGGGGTACCTCTCCGG
>NC_041383.1:268716888-268840138 GCF_002162155.2 Triticum dicoccoides | reverse complement strand
CGGCGAGCCCCCCCACCCCCTGAAAATCGACTGACCCAAAAGTCGATTCAGTCGACTGAAGTGTAGCTAAATCGGAGCAGCATCGCAAGCAAGAGCAAGAGTGAGAGCAGCAGCGTGAGCAAGAGTAATAGCAAGAGCAGACTAGGCAGGGGACCGAGAGCAAGAGCAGAGCAGCAGCGCGAGCAAGAGCTAAAGCAGCAGCAGCTCCTACTGATGTGGACGTCGCCCCCGAGGGAGCGACGCCGTGGAGGAAGTGGCCGGCGACACCGCCATGGATAGAGCCACGCCGTGTCGGCTCGGGACCGAGTGCCGGCAGCACCGTGAGATCGAATTAGGAAGAAAATGCAGCGATTAGTGTACAACCTCTTTGGTGGCGCCGATTAGGCCACAACTTCATCCGAGGAAATGGTGATGATGATGCTCTTCCGGTGGTGCAGGTGAAGACGGTGGTGTGGGAATGGAGGTGGCGCGAAAGACGAGGGGAATGTCGGGGCAGCTCCTTGGAGGTGGAGGACGGGGTGGCTGAACCGGCGGGACGATGAGATTGGTGGATGAGGGACGTCGAGGTGTTGTTGTGGACGACGTCATCGGGGAAAAGGCTCCACGAAAGGATTGAGAAGAGGTGTCTAGAGGGGGGTGATTAGACAGTAAGTACCAAAAGTTGCAGTTTTTAACTTCTTTAAGTTTAGGTGGAGTTTAGGCACAAGTTTAACACTCACAATACATAACAAGCGAGCATTCAAAGAGTATATGGGCAGCGGAAAGTAAAGCACGCAACTTGCAAGAATGTAAAGGGATGGGATTGGAGGATCCAAACACAATTGGAGACACAGATGTTTTTGTCGTGGTTCCGATAGGTGGTGCTATCGTACATCCACGTTGATGGAGACTTCAACCCACAAAGGGTAACAGTTGCGCGAGTCCATGGAGGGCTCCACCCACGAAGGGTCCACAAAGAAGCAACCTTGAATATCCCACCATGGCCCTCGCCCACGAAGGACTTGCCTCACTAGCGGTAGATCTTCACAAAGTAGGCGATCTCCTTGCCCTTACAAACTCCTTGGTTCAACTCCACAATCTTGTCGGAGGCTCCCAAGTGACACCTAGCAAATCTAGGAGACACCACTCTCCAAAAAGTAACAAATGGTGTGTTGATGATGAACTCCTTGCTCTTGTGCTTCAAATGATAGTCTCCCCAACACTCAACTCTCTCTCGCGGGATTTGGATTTGGTGGAAAGAAGATTTGAGTGGAAAGCAACTTGGGGAAGGCTAGAGATCAAGATTCATATGGTAGGAATGGAATATCTTGGTCTCAACACATGAGTAGGTGGTTCTCTCTCAGAAAATGTATGCTGGAAGTGTAGGTTCATTCTGATGGCTCTCTCTACGAATGAAGAGTGGGTGGAGGGGTATATATAGCCTCCACACAAAATCTAACCGTTACACACAACTTGCCAAACTCGGTGGGACCGAATCGTGAAACTCGGTCGGACCGATTTTAGCAAATCTAGTGACCATTATGATTTTTGGTGGGACCGACATGCAACTCGGTAATCCGATATGGTTAGGGTTAGGGCATAATGTAATCTCGATGAGACCGATTACGCAAACTCGGTGGGACCGATTTTGGTAATAAGCTAACCAGAGAGTTGGTCAGGCAAACTCGGTGAGACCGATTACACAAACTCGGTGGGACCAATTTTGGTAATAAGTTACCCAGAGAGTTTGCATTGTAATCTTGGTAGTACCGATTACTCAAACTCGGTGAGACCGATTTTGGTAATGGACATACACAGAGAGATTACAACCCCATCTCGGTGAGACCAAGATCCCTATCGGTGAGACCGATTTTCGTAGTGTTTGTGGCAGTGGCTAAGACATCTGAACTCAGTGGTGCCGGATAGAAAGAATCGGTAGGGCCGAGTTAGACTTTTTGGTTTATGACATATGTGGATGTGAGAAAGTATTTGAGGGCTTTGGAGCATATCACTAAGCACTTGAGCAAGTAAGCCATTAAGAAACACCTCATCCCCTCTTGATAGTATTGGCTTTTCCTATAGACTCAATGTGATCTTGGATCACTAAAATATGAAATGTAGAGTCTTGTGCTTGAAGCTTGAGCCAATCCTTTGTCCTTAACATCTTGAAGGGGTTCCACATCCTCTAGTCCATGCCACTGCATTGTTGAACTTGTATGAAACATACTAGGTAGAAGTGTTAGTCCAACAAGAGATATGCTGACATTAATTACCAAAACCACCCAGGGAGCACTTGTGCTTTCAATCTCCCCCATTTTGGTAATTTGTGACAACATACATCAAAGCTTTAGATAAAGATATAGAGAATAGCAAATAAAGCTTTGGAAAGACATGTAACAAGCATAAGCTCCCCCTACGTGTATGCAATCATGTGAATATGGAATATAGGAGCAAGTGAATGCATAAGCATGACAGAGTAAGAAATGTGTTACATGTATCCTGGCTATATGCATTAGAGCAAAATATGTGAATATGGGAAATGTACCTTCATGCTCATGAGTCCTTCTTGCAAACAGTATGTACATCAGCAAGAATTCCTCATACACATGATAGTGATGCATATACTTACCTTGTGGTCTTGAGTTGGCTTAGGATGGAATGAACCTGTGAAAATAAGGTTAGATAACACAGATGCACTTACTAGCCAGAGCAAACAAAAGAAACCACAAGAGTACCAAGACTGGGATGACATGTAGAGTGAGTACTAAGTACCACATTTTACATAGACATGTCCCCAAAGGTAAAGATGTGCAATGAATTCAAAGAGTTTCTTTCCCTTAGATGTCTTGCTCCCCCTGAATCTAGCATGGGATACTGGGAGAAGATAGGGAACAGAAAATCAGAGCAAAACCAGAGCTCAAAGAAGCAAATGAATAGAGCTAATGCAAATAAGCACATATTAACATGTCTTTCCCCTCTTAAAGACATGTGGCATCTCTCCTCCTGAACACCAAGCATCTGGGATCCTTGAAGATTACTCTCTCCTTGAGTATTCTCTCCCCCTAGAGATATGATTAAGCTTTGATGTGATCTCTCTCTCCCCCTTTGACATCAATTTCCAAGAAGGGCCTTCTGGAATTTGTCGTGAATGGGTTTAGTCCTTGAGTCACAGCACAAAGCACTAAGGTAAATGTGATGCTTGTAGAGGACAAGATTTATTGAGTGGAGCTGGATCAAAAGTAATGCAGGAATAAATGGCAAAATGTTTTTCCTATAGTGAAATCAGTGGCACCGAGTGATATGCTTCAGTTGCATCGAAAGGATTCGGTTGGACCGAAAGCATCAAACCGGTGAGACCGAGTTCATCACAGAGACAACACTTGTCACCTTATCTCACTAGACAAGTAAGATCTCACAAGGATTTGCAAGGAATTAACTAAAAGATTTGCAATGAATTGGATGCAGGGAATGCAGAACAAATAGAAAAGAAAATAAATCTAGATGAAGTGCATGAGACAAATGCAAGATCACAAAAAGAACACAAGAAAACTTCATCTAGAGATGGTCGGCGACAAAGTTACCTATGTTAGAGTATATTGACTTAGGAGTCAAGTGAGATCACTTGATCATAGGTCATACTCATCATTTAAGCTCAAAATGGGGTTACCATTTTTTGTTTAAGCATCTTGTTGTATTCTCATCTTGTCGAGTTGCTTTGACGCATGTCTTGGAGTAAAGCTTCTCTAAGATGGAATAACATACCTTGGGTGGTGGTGTTGATCGTGATCATGTAGTGGAACTTATGTGGGTTGCTCAAAGTTGATGTAGCTCATCAAGAGTTGGGAGCACCATTTGGAATTTGAGTCGATCTTCCTACATGGGTTAGTTTTTGAAAGGAAGAGCACTTGTGTATCCAAAATGACAATCATGAAGCTTAACATATAATTTGTTAAAGGATATGTTTGAGTGGTTTTGTGCTTCCTTGTCTTCAACCACCATTGTATAGAGACTTGGTGATGTAGAGACTGCTCAAGATGTGAGTGAGTTGCAATCTCATAGATTTAGATTCATCCAAGTACCTACATGGGTTAGATAATAGGCAAGGTGCAAATATATCCAAGATATAAGATTTTCATCGTAAGAGAAATATCAAGGATTAGTCATAGGCTCATGCCTTGCATGTATCAAATGGAGTTCCTACTCTAAGTTTGAAGCATCAATGATGTTCAATTCACCTCTTAACATGCAAAACACTTTCTTGTCGAGTGGTTTAGTGAATATATCCACTAATTGTTTTTCGGTGCAAACATGCTTAAGATTAATGTCACCCTTAGCAACATGATCTCGAATGAAATGATGACGAACTTCAATATGCTTAGTTCGAGAGTGTTGCGCGGGATTGTGAGCAATCTTGATAGCACTTTCATTGTCACAAAGTAATGGAACATGTTTCACATATATCCCATAATATTTAAGAGTTTGGATCATCCAAAGTAATTGAGCACAACATGAACCAGCGGCAATGTATTCCGCTTCGGCGGTTGATAAGGATACCGAGTTCTGTTTCTTGGAAGACCAAGATACAAGAGATCTACCAAGAAATTTACAAGTACCCTAAGTGGACTTTCTATCAACCTTGTCTCCGGCATAGTCCGAGTCAGAGTAGCTAACAAGATCGAAAGAGGCCCTCTTTGGATACCAAATGCCAAAATTTGGTGTATGTATTAAGTATCTCACTATCTTTTTCACGGCCTTAAGATGACATTCTTTAGGAGCAGCTTGATATCGTGCACACATGCACACACTTAGCATGACATCGGGACGTGAAGCACATAGATATAACAATGAACCAATCATAGAGCGATAAACCTTTTGATCGACCGGTTCACCATCTTTGGTCAAATCAAGATGTCCACTAGTAGGCATGGGTGTAGTCATACCTTTGCATTCTTGCATATTGAACTTCTTGAATAAGTCGTTGGTGTACTTCGTTTGAGAGACAAAGGTACTTTCCTTAGTTTACTTGATTTGCAAACCAAGAAAGAATTTGAGTTCACTCATCATGGACATCTCAAACTTCTCCGACATTAGCTTTCCAAACTTCTCACTAAAATGAGGGTTAGTTGAACCAAATATAATATCATCAACATAGATTTGGCATACAAATAGTTCTCCATTAACCCTTTTAGTAAAAAGAGTAGAATCAATTTTCCCAATTTCAAAGCCTTTTTCAATAAGGAACTTGGTCAAGCATTTATACCACGCTCTAGGAGCTTGTTTAAGACCATAAAGAGCTTTGTGCAGTTTGTAAACATGATCCGGTTTCTTCGGATTAACAAAGCCAGGAGGTTGCTTAACATAAACTTTATCCTCTATTTCACCATTTCGAAAAGCACTTTTAATGTCCATTTGGTACAAGGTGATATCATGGTGATTAGCATAGGCAAGTAAGATGCGAATGGACTCAAGTCTAGCAAAAGGAGCATAAGTCTCACCATAGTCCATACCTTCGACTTGTGTGTAGCCTTGGGCGACGAGACATGCTTTGTTGCGAACTACTTGCCCATCTTCATCTTGCTTGTTGCAAAACACCCATTTGGTACCGATGATGTTGTGGTTGTTGTCGGGCTTCTCAACCAATGTCCAAACTTGATTTTGCTCAAAGTTGTGTAGCTCTTCATGCATGGCGTTTATCCAATCCGGATCTTCCCATGCTTCTTCAACCTTCATAGGTTCAATGCTAGAGAAAATGAATAGTGTTCACAAAAGTTAGCTAAACGAGTTTTAGAGCGAGTGATTCTCCCGGTTTGGATATCATTGTAGATTTGCTCGACAGGATGGTCTTTAGCAATTCTTGCTCGAACTCGTGAAAGCTTTTGCTTGGGTCTTGGTTGAACATATTCTTCATCTTGTTCTTCTTCTTGGCCTTCTTCATTGTAGGCGTTGTCGTTCTCTTGTCGTGGTGGAGAAGGAGGATGTTGACGTTCGTCTTGGTGCACTTCCTCATTTTCTTCATCTTGGTGTGTCCCACTTGTGGATGCTTCTATATCAACTCTTGGTTCACCTTGTCGTGAGGTAGAAGCTTCCACTTGGACGGACGAGGTACTCTCCTTCACCTCCGTTGGCCAAATCTTGCCAATAGACAAGTCTTAAATTGCTTCCGAGGGGTCTTTGTCTCCTACATCAATTGGCAATTGCTCTACTTGCGAGCCGTTAGATTCATCAAACTTCACATCTACCATTTCTTCAACCTTTCGGGTGAAATTGTTGTAGACACAGTATGTGTGAGAGTTTGAGCCATAACCAAGTAGGAAACCTTCATGAGACTTAGGAGCAAATTTAGAATGACGATGCTTATCAAGAATGTAGCACTTTGAGCCGAATACTCGAAAGTATCCAACTTGGGGTTTGTTACCGGTGAGAAGCTCGTATGCCGTCTTGCCGAGTAGCTTGTGAAGATACAAGCGATTTGTTGCATAACAAGCTGTCTCAACTGCTTCCGCCTAGAAGTGCTTCGGCGTCTTGTACTCATCAAGCATCGTTCTCGCCATTTTGATGAGCATCCGGTTCTTCCTCTCAACAACTCCATTTTGTTAAGGTGTGTACGTAGCCGAGAACTCGTGCGAAATACCTTCTTCATCAAGAAAGGTATCCATATTTGTGTTCTTGAACTCTGTTCCGTTGTCGCTGCAAACCTTCTTGATCTTCACTTCAAATTGATTTTGGGCCTTCCTTGCGAAGTTTTTGAAGATCTTTTGAACCTGTGATTTATCATCGAGAAAGAACACCTACGTAAATCTTGAAAAATCATCAACTATAACTAGACCAAAAGAATTTCCACCGAGACTTTTGTAGGCGTTGGGACCAAAAAGATCCATGTGAAGTAGCTCGAGTGGCCTCCTTGTGGTCATGATGTTCTTCACGGGATGTCTCCCTCCGACCTGTTTACCTGCCTCACAAGCACTGCAAAGTCTATCCTTATCAAATATGACATCGTTAACGCCACGGATATGATTTCCTTTAATAAGCTTGTCAAGGTTTCGCATGGCAACATGACCTAATCATCTATGCAATAACCAACCTTTAGAAGATTTAGCAATAAAGTAAGTTCTAGGTTGAGCCTTTTTAGTGAAATCAACAATGTATAGATCACCTCCACGCACACCGGTAAAGACCATTTTATGATTATCTCTACGAAACACCTGGCAATCTACTTCAGTAAATAGGACATTGAAACCGAAATCAGCAAGTCTAGATACTGAAAGTAAGTTGTAGCCAAGAGATTCAACAAGCATGACATTTTGTATGGAGCTATCATGTGATATGGCCACCTTACCGAGGCCAACCACCTTACTCTTTGAGTTATCACCAAAAGTGATATACTTTCGAGGACCATCTTTTTCAACAAGCTCATGAAACATATCTTTATCTCCGGTCATGTGATCGGTACATCCACTGTCAAGAACCCATTCCTTTCCTCCTGTCATATATCCCCGAAGATTTGCCATAAGACCAAAATGTCTCATTGCATCATCAAGATCAAAGTCACTATCATCATCCTCATCATAGTATCCATGTTCAACATCCTCATGTGGTGGATCAAATCCTCGAGAGGGTGATTCGTTAGAGTGAGTTTGACAATGATCTTGTTTATAAATTTTAATAGCTTCGGAAATAATATCACTAATAATTCCAACATCTCCTTTGGCACGCATAAGGTTAGTAAGCTCAAATAGACAATCACCAAACATAGGATTATTGGAATTCATCTTACTCAAGGCAATAGACTTATGGAGAATTTCATCTAGATTTTTCGAGGAATAATTTGGAAAGCGTTCCTCAAGAAATTTCCATATGGTGTAGGCACACTTAAGAGTAGGCAAACATCCAATCAAGTTTCTAGGCAAGCCTCTAATGATAAGTTCAACAATTCTAAGATTGCGAATCATGTCAATTGACTCATCAAGGGAAGGATGCACAGGATTAACATGAGGTACACAAGGGTTAGCAATGTATTTGTTCAAATGATATTGACTGAAAATCACAAGCATCTCATTTTTCCACTCATGAAAATACTCTCCATCAAGTATAGGCACTCTATGTCTAAGACTCCCAATTGTAGACTCATCCATCTTCCTCCAATGGTGTTTAAACCAAAGCAATGGAGACCAAGGCTCTGATACCAATTGAAAGGACTGAGAAGAGGTGTCTAGAGGGGGGGTTGATTCGACACTAAGTACCAAAAGTTGCAGTTTTTATCTTCTTTAAGTTTAGGTGGAGTTTAGGCACAAGTTCAACACTCACAATACATAACAAGCAAGCATGCAAAGAGTATATGAGCAGCGGAAAGGAAAGCATGCAACTTACAAGAATGTAAAGGGATGGGATTGGAGGATTCAAACGCAATTGGAGACACGGATGTTTTTGTCGTGGTTCCGATAGGTGGTGCTATCGTACATCCATGTTGATGGAGACTTCAACCCATGAAGGGTAACGGTTGTGTGAGTCCATGGAGGGCTCCACCCTCGAAGGGTCCACGAAGAAGCAACCTTGTCTATCCCACCATGGTCGTCGCCCACGAAGGACTTGCCTCACTAGCAGTAGATCTTCACGAAGTAGGCGATCTGCTTGCCCTTACAAACTCCTTGGTTCAACTCCACAATCTTGTCGGAGGCTCCCAAGTGACACCTAGCCAATCTAGGAGACACCACTCTCCAAGAAGTAACAAATGGTGTGTTGATGATGAACTCCTTGCTCTTGTGCTTCAAATGATAGTCTCCCCAACACTTAACTCTCTCTCACAAGATTTGGATTTGGTGGAAAGAAGATTTGAGTGGAAAGCAACTTGGGGAAGGCTAGAGATCAAGATTCATATGGTAGGAATGGAATATCTTGGTCTCAACACATGAGTAGGTGGTTCTCTCTCAGAAAATGTATGCTGGAAGTGTAGGTTCGTTCTGATGGCTCTCTCTACGAATGAAGAGTGGGTGGAGGGGTATATATAGCCTCCACACAAAATCTAACCGTTACACACAACTTGCCAAACTTGGTGGGACCGAATTGTGAAACTCGGTCGGACCGATTTAGCAAATCTAGTGACCGTTAGGATTTTCGGTGGGACCGACATGCAACTCGGTAGGACTAATATGGTTAGGGTTAGGGCATAACGTAATCTCGGTGAGACCGATTACACAAACTCGATGGGACCGATTTTTGTAATAAGCTAACCAGAGAGTTGGTCAGGAAAACTCAGTGAGACCGATTACACAAACTCGGTGGGACCGATTTTGGTAATAAGTTACCCAGAGAGTTTGCATTGTAATCTCGATAGTACCGATTACTCAAACTCGGTGACACCGATTTTCGTAATGGACATACACAGAGAAATTACAATCCCATCTCGGTGAGACCGAGATCCCTATTGGTGAGACCGATTTGCCTAGGGTTTGTGGCAGTGGCTAAGACATCTGAACTCGGTGGCGCCAGATAGTAAGAATCGGTAGGGCCGAGTTAGACTTTTTGGTTTAGGACATATGTGGATGTGAGAAAGTAGTTGAGGTCTTTGGAGCATATCACTAAGCACTTGAGCAAGTAAGCCATTAAGCAACACCTCATCCCCTCTTGATAGTATTGGCTTTTCCTATAGACTCAATGTGATCTTGGATCACTAAAATATGAAATGTAGAGTCTTGTGCTTGAAGCTTGAGCCAATCCTTTGTCCTTAACATCTTGAAGGGGTTCCACATCCTCTAGTCCATGCCACTCCATTGTTGAACTTCTCTGAAACATACTAGGTAGAAGTGTTAGTGCAACAAGAGATATGTTGACATTAATTACCAAAACCACCCAGGGAGCACTTGTGCTTTCACCCCGGCTGGGTGGCGGACGGAGCAGGGTGTGGGGCTTCGTCGCGGGTTTTCGCGGCCTCGGTGTATGAATGGGTGGGCGGATGGGATGGAAGTGGGGAACCATGGCTTAAGGACGCGCTTGTCCGAAATGTGGGGTAAGTTACGAAAGTACCCCCACCGATTTGAGGCGGTTCTTTCAGCTCAGGGGTACCACAGGCATTTCATGTGTCAGGAATTCACAGGAGGTGGGAGTTTTCGTGCGCGTTGTAATTTCGGAATAGCAAGGCGCGGGTTGAGATGGAGGGAGTTGTCGGAGCACAACGAGACAAAGATATATCTTAAATATTTCGGGCTAACAAGGTGCGGGTTGAAGAGGCGGGATTTTCGCAACACGATAGACAGAGGCGCTAGCTTGAATTTTCGGCATAACAAGGTGCGGCTTGGAATTTCGGAAGAACAAGCTTAACGTGTACCCAAAAAAGACAATTTGCACCTCAACACGCACAACACACACACACAAACACCATTTAGACTAGAGTAAGGTACACGCGCATTGCACGCATGAGATTTGGCAACCAAATTATGAATAAATACCACATTATAGCATGTAAGCTTTGAGTCATATATGCATGATGTAGATGTTCGTTTAATTCTTATAGTTATTTCATTCAAAATCATCTAATTTTTATCAGAAAGCTAATCTATTTTAAGGTTCATGGAATTGTGCGTTGTAAGACATAAAGTAAAAAAAATAATGGCAAATCATGTAGAAAAACATTTGGGCAATTCTGATATGGAAGATTCTAGAACAAATAAGAAGTGTATGTGTTTTGATGTTTGTGCATTATGCTTAAGTTCAACCATGGAGTCTTCTAGATTATACATGTGGCAAAATCTGGTGGAATCTAGATGATATCCAACGGCCAGTAGTGCTCAAATTTGCCATCTTTGGACCATCGGATTCGCCTCATCCAACGACCATCTTTGAAAGTTAAAGTTACCCTCACACAATATAAATATATATATATATATATATATATATATATATATATATATATATATATAATATAGGGGTATAGATATAGATATGTGATGTGAAAGCCGCCCATCATCTCCAATTAGAATGGTGTGTCCATGCACAGATGCGACGTGGCCAAATGATGTCTGCCATCGGTATCTCAAATTCAAATCAGACTGACCTTGTTCAATGTGTATACATTACAACATGCTCGTTTCCAAACCATACAGCGCAGATCTCCGTTATATTCATGCATGCATGGGTTTCAAACATTAGGATCTCTTATTGAAATATTTGAATTCAACTTTATATTGATTATGACCTCACCTAGTCTTTTACACCCACACAGTCGTCTTCTCTTTATAATTGTACCACTAACTTTCTCTCGTGCATGCATGCACAAACACTACCAGTCGGCATTATCCATCGCACACATGCAATCTTTTTCTTCAGGTCAGTCTCCCATGAAGGCACACACCCACACACATCCCCCTCTCCATCATATCGGGCATTCTTTATCTCTCACGCGTGCATGCGCAACGATCGATGTTCCTCTATGTATATGTGTATATAGCTAGGTTTTTCATAGTTTTCCACACAAACCGATCAATTGATATATACAGTGATGTCTCACCCTCTTTCCCACGTCCATATCGATCAATCTATACCTCTCTATATAGGATTAACATATATAGCTAATACACCCACATTAATTATATATCCACCGCCCCCCTCTCATCATCCATGCCTTCCGCTTCATCTCTCAGACGCGTGCAGAATGGCGAAGACAGGGGGCAGTAAGGGCCCTACCCCCCCTAACATCACTATATATCGAGGCTAATATGAATGTGATCATTATACAATTGCTGCTAAAAATGGTTTAAGTTCATGAATTGACCCTCCTCATAAAGGATTAGCAATGCTTGGCCCCCTAGCTCATTTATTTTTCATGGCTCCGCCACTGCGCGCAACAACGCACGTTCTCGCCCCCTCTCTCTAAATATCGATCTCGCACTTGTGCATTCCTTCATAGTCTCCCTCCACTCGGCCCCTCGCACCATCTTCTAGCCCCCCACCGGATTTTGCCACATGTACAATCTAGCAGACTCCATGGTTGAACTTAAGCATAATGCACAAACCTCAAAACAACAGTGGTTCTCTTTTGTTCTAGAATCTTCCATATCATAACTTCCCAAACTTTTTTTCTAGTTGAATTGCCATTATTTGTTTTTACTTTATGATTTACAACGCACAATTCGATGAATCATAAAATAGATTAAGGGCTTCTTTGATTCAAAGGATTCTCAAAGGAATTTTGGAGGATTCTAATCATTAGGAATTTTTCCTATCTTGGTTGTTTTATTCGTAGGATTGTAAACCATAGGAATTTTTTCATATGATTCATTTGCACTAGATTTCATAGGAAACATCACATCCACTCAAACCTCTTTGAAAGAATTCTGCGTTTTTTCTATGCACAATCAAACACTCGTACAATCCTGTAGGATTCAAGATGACATTCCACTATAATCCCATGTTTTCCTATTGCCGCGTTCTTAGTTTTTTTATAAAAACTAATTGATTTTGAATGAGATGAACTATAAGAAATAAACGAAGGGCTACATCAGGCATATATGACTCAAAGCTTACATGCTATAGTGTGGTATTTATTCATAATTTGGTTACAAAATTTGATGCGTGCAATGCACGTGTACCTTACTAGTATTTCGAGTATGTGCAAAACACGTAAATTAGAATTCCAATGGCACACTACACAGTGTCTCTCTTACAGTTCATAAAGCCACATGGCACATGTGGAGGCGTTGTCGTGACCTCCTTGCGTGGATTGATCACAGTGACGTGCTACTGGTTCCAGAAGAATGTACTCGTCCTCCCTGAGCCATACTGGCGGTACATGCACGAAGCGAAGATGTGCACGCACGCCACGCACGCACACGCGGGTACACGGGTGGACGCAATTTGGTACCAAGATCCACCCCATGTGATAATTTGACGCATGTAAAGTCGTTCACTTCATTGATGGTCAATTAATACATCTCGGTGTACTAGAATAGGGGTACCCTAGTACCCCGAACTTGTGCATGGGCAGTTGCAGCACCCCGCGGCAAGGCTTGCCGGGCGACCGCCAAGATCCTCCGTGGTTCCTTTGGAGCCATTCAAGAACAAAGTATTCAAGCCAAGGAGACAAGGCCCCGGCAAGAGGAGCTTGCCGGGAAGGCCAACCAAGGCATCTCAAGGAACTTGCCACGACGCGCCACGCGTCCCGGTGAGCGACAAGCTTCCGGGCGCGACAAGACAACGACCGCGGCAAGGCGCTTGCCGCGACAAGCTACTGCCCTGTACCCGCGCTCCAGCGCATCCACCAACGTGTCGCCCTGGGGCCTTTCCAGGCGCGCGTAGCAAGAGGCTGTGCAGCCAGCGGTGTGAAGTGGCAAGCGGCGCTGACAAGATTGCCATCGTGGCGAGCGGTGACGTCCCTGACGGTCCTTTTCTGCACTGTTTGGGCGACACAGACGGGTGTTTAATGCCTTTGTCCCCTGCCATCAGGGTTACGTAGGATACACTGTACAGGTAGTTGTACCAACCGCAACTCCTTTTCCATTTTTACCCTTGTCTACGTTGCCACCTGTCGGTGACCCCTTGAGCATATAAAAGGAGGCCCATGCGCAACGTAGAGGGGGTTCGGCTCAGTTCGGAAGCCAGAAGAACACTCACGCTTGGTTTTGTTAGCAGCTAGAGTGTGTTGTAGCACTCAGCGATCCCGAGCAAGAACTCAATACACTAAGACATGCAGCAGTAGGAGTGTTATCTCTCCGGAGAGCTCCGAAGCTGGGTAAATTGCTCGTGTGCTTCGCCTCGATCCGCTCTTCGTGCGATCTCCGACCCCCGCCGACCGAAAGGGGCTCGGTCCGCCGGTCCCATAGGTGTTCGTGGATCAGTTTCCCCGACATCTTTGGCGCGCCAGGTAGGGGGCGTCGAGATTGTGTGAACCTGATCCGGCGTTCACACGAGCTAGATCTTCATTCATCGACATGCCACCGAAGAAGAAGGCTTCGGGGGCAACCGTTCCGTCCACGTCGATCCCACCACCACCAGAGCAATCGGGTGGTGGGATAGACGTCGGAGGAAGAACGACGTCGACGAGGGAGCGCACGATGCTGCCAGGTCCAAGGACAAGGCTGCGCAGACCTCGGCGTCCGTACATGTCCCGCGCCCACCTCAGGAGGCGCAGGACCGACAGCGTCATGGTGTTCGCAGTACCATACGTTTGTTGGACCAAGATCGAGCTGGTGGATCTCGGGGTGCTCAAGACCAACATGCACGCCAACATGCTGGCACAAGCGAGACACGGTCGCCTGGACGGGATACTGCTCCTTCTAACATAGTTAGAAGTCCGAGCATACCCCGCTCCTCGCACCGTTCGCCACTGCCGCCCACCACTCGAGCAGAAGCTTTGGCACGAGCTCAACTGCTCCTGGATTACCCTCCAACGACAGACAAGATCGATGAATGGAGGGCTACCATTCAGAGTCTCATCGGATTCGCCAACGGTGACACTCCACGGCAGCAGAGTACATCGCTGCCGCGGCAGGACCGCCAGGCACGAGCCGATGGCGACGAAACCGGTGGGGGTGCAACCACCGTGCACTCTCCACCCCGAAGGCCAAGATCGGCGACTCGCTGGATCCATCTCGACAGCGACTCCACCGCATAATCAGATCCACGAGCTCGTCGCGATCAGTGCCAAGTTCTTCACGAACGACAGCAAGAAGACGCTCGTACTCGCATCGAGCGCCAAAGAGAAGTGCGGCGTCAATCGGACCAGCGCGCTGGGCCCTCTGTCGACGTGCACGTGCTAGGGGAACCAGGCGACTTGCCGTACGCGGTAGGTTGCCCTGCGTTCACTCGTGAGCTGCGGCAAGTCCGGTGGCCTAGCACGAAGAATTTCAAGCCAGACGTACCAGAGAAGTACGACGGCAAATCGCATCCGTCGGAGTTCCTCAGCATCTACACCATTGCAGAGCAAGCTGCCGGGGGGCGAGACGACAAGATCCTTGCCAACTACTTCCCGCTGGTGCTCAAGCCCAATGTCAGATCCTGGCTCATGCACTTGCCGGACAACTCCATATCATCCTGGGCAGATCTATGCCATCAGTTTGTCGGCGCCTTTACAGGCGGCCACAAGCCTCATGGCCAAGAAAGCGACCTTCATCTGCTCGCCCAGAAGGAAGGAGAGCCCCTGCGCAAGTACATTCAGAGATTCAGCCGCGTACAGCACAACATCCTAGATGTCCACCCTGCTGCGGTAATCAGCGTGTTCCATCAGAACGTGCGAAACCGCAGGATGCGGGAGGAGATGGCGATGTGCAAGATCAGAGACGTCAGTGAGCTACATGCCCTGGCCGACAAGTGTGCACGTGCTGAGGAAGGGAGGAAACTCCCCGGAGAGAATACAGGAGCAGGAGGATCTGATAGTGAAGATACTGCCCCGGCAAAGAAAAACCGGCAGCGGAACAACAGGAAGAAGAAAGGCAAAGAGGTGCTAGTCGTTGAGCAGTCTGGCAAGAAAGCCAAAGCTAGTTGCTCCGGCAAGGAGGTTGCCGCAGGCACCAACCACCAGGCTGTGGCGGTCGCTGACAAGCAGGATGGCGCCAACAGGCAGTACTGCAAGATCCACCACACCAGGGGCCATGACCTCCAGAGCTGCAAGAAAGTCGAGAAGCTTGTTGAGCAGCAGAAGGCTGAATACGAGCGGCGCGACAAGGAGAAGGGCCAGGAAGGTGCTGGAGGAGCCGGCAAGAAACACCCCGGCCGAGGAGGGCGCCGCGGCAAGGCCAAGCAGCGACAGGAGACAGACCTCCCCGCGGCCGCGACAAGGATGAAGATGACGACGACGATGAAGATATGGATGATGACGAGGCCGATGAGCAGGAGTTTCAGAAAGCCACAGAGGTCCTGTGTGTTGACGGCGGTGCTTCTCTACATACTTCACACCGCCAGCTCAAGCAATGGGTGCGAGAAGTCAATGCGGCAGAACCACCCGTCGAGTCACGCAGGCCTCTGAAATGGTCCAGCACGCCTATCATCTTTGATATTGAGGACCACCCTGATCGCATAACTGCGGTCGGGTGCTTGCCGATGTTGGTTTCACCAACTATTCGCAACCTCAAGGTCACTAAGATGCTAGTTGACGGTGGGGCTGGCTTGAACCTGATCTCCTCCGCGGTACTCCATAAACTCCAGATCCCTGATAGCGAGCTCGAAGAGACCGGCACATTCCAAGGAATCAATCCGGGAAGAAGCAAGCCAAAGGGAAAGATCACGTTGCCCGTGACATTTGGCAGCGAGTTGAACTTCAGGACTGAGAGGGTCACTTTTGACGTTGCTGACTTTCCATTGCCTTACAATGGGATACTCGGCCATCCAGCGCTCGCCAAATTCATGGCAGCCTCTCACTACGCATACAACATGCTGAAAATGCCGGGCCCGATAAGTGTCATTTCTGTCCCTGGCGACAAGAAGGATGCTCTTATCTGCGCCGACAAGATCTACCAGGAAGCACCAGCCGCAACAGATCGCAGATCACTTGCCGTTGAAGCTCCCGGGGGAAAGAAGAAGACCAAGTCCGGCAAGAGTTTTGATGCCCACTCCGGCAAGCGCACCTCTTCGGAGTACTGCGCTACCGTCGAGGACGCACCATCAAGCTCCACCGGCAAGTGTAAGAAGACAATGGTAGCTCCACCAAAGACCAAGAAGGTGTCCACCAAGGAGGACGGCGCTGGTGGTACCTTCACCATCAGTGCCACTCTCGACCCTAAATAGGAAAGCGCGCTCGTTGCTTTCCTGTGGGCGAATGTCGACGTGTTTGCATGGCAACCGTCTGACATCCCCGGTGTTCCCAGGAAAGTAATCGAGCACCATCTTGCCGTCTGCCCTCATGTGCGGCCCGTCAAGCAGAAAATCAAAAAATAGGCAGTGGAGCGCCAAGAATTCATCGCTGAAGAAATCAAGAAGTTGGAAGCAGCAGGCCTTGTCAGAGGAGTGCTCCATCCTACGTGGTTGGCCAATCATGTAGTCGTACGCAAGGCAAACGGGAAATGGAGGCTTTGTATCGACTTTACCGATGTCAATAAAGCTTGTCCCAAGGACCCATTTCCCTTGCCGCGCATCGACCAGATTGTTGACTCCACGGCCGGATGTGACTTGCTTTCATTTCTTGATGCATACTCAGGATACCATCAGATCTTCATGGCAGAAGAGGATGAGGAGAAGACCGCATTCATCACTCCGTGTGGCTCATACTGTTTCGTACGGATGCCTTTCGGTTTAAAGAATGCTGGTTCAACATTTGCAAGGGTAGTCCATGACGCTTTTGAGCCGCAGATACACAAAAATGTGGAAGCCTACATGGATGACATAGTGGTCAAGAGCAAGGACAAGGCAACTCTGATTCAAGATTTAGACGAAACCTTCGCAAATCTGCGCAAGATCAACCTCAAGCTTAACCCCGAGAAGTGTGTGTTTGGAGTCCCCTCCGGCAAGCTGCTCGCGTTCTTCGTGTCTCAGCGGGGAATTGAAGCCAATCCCGACAAGATCAAGGCCATTGAGCAGATTGAAGCACCAAAGCACGTCAAGGATGTGCGAAGACTTGCCGGTTGTGTGGCTACTCTCAGCAGGTTTATCTCTAGGTCTGCTGAGCGCGCCCTGCCATTTTTCAAAATATTGAAAAAGGCGGGTCCAATGAAATGGACTCCGGAAGCGGAGGCTGCGCTGCAGGTCTTAAAGAGATACCTGTCCTCCACTCCAACACTTGTCGCACCTAAGCCACAAGAGAAGTTGCTGTTGTATATATCCGCAACCAATCAAGTGGTTAGTGCTGCGTTAGTAGCAGAGAGGGAGGCGGATGATGAGCCGGCAACCACGGCAAGTGCATCCAGCGACAAGCAAGGGACTTCACCGACAAGCTCTGGTCCCGACAAAGATGGATCTGCGCAGGCGCGTGAGGAGATGCAGAAGAGAATGGTGCAGCGCCCAGTTTACTTTGTCAATTCCCTTCTACAGGGGGCTAGGTCAAGGTACTCTGGTGTGCAGAAATTGCTTTTCGGCCTTCTCATGGTCTCGAGAAAGCTGCGCCATTACTTCCAAGCACATGAAATCACAATCGTCACTCGTTTTCCGTTGAAGAGGATACTGCAAAATCCAGAAGCAACAGGCAGGATTGTCGAGTGGGCACTGGAACTGTCAAGATTTGGCCTCAAATTTGAGAGCACTTCAACTATCCAAAGCAGAGCATTGGCAGAGTTCATAGCAGAGTGGACGCCAACACCAGATGAAGAAATTCCAGAAATGAGCATCCCCGTCAAGGAAGCAAGCAAAGAGTGGCTAATGTACTTTGATGGTGCCTTCTTGCTGCAAGGCGCCGGTGCGGGCGTGCTACTTGTTGCACCCACCGGAGAGCACCTCAAGTACGTAGTCCAGATGCACTTTCCCAAGGAGCAAGCAACAAACAATACTGCAGAGTATGAAGGCTTGCTTGCCGGTCTGAGGATCGTAGCAGACCTTGGGATCAAGAAGCTCATTGTCAGGGGTGACTCACAGCTTGTCGTCCGCCAAGTGAACAAGAATTATCAGAGTCCGTTGATGGAAGCTTACGTTGATGAAGTGAGAAAGCTAGAAGAGCACTTTGACGGCTTGCAGATGGAACATGTTCCAAGAGCTCAGAACGACATTGCCGATGGCCTGTCAAAGTGCGCCGCACTTAAGTTACCTGTGGAACCAGGGATCTTTGTGCTCAAGCTGACTCAACCGTCTGTAACGCCATCAACTGGACAGAGCAAGAAGAGGAAGTTGATTTCTGGTGACTATTTTCCGGCAGAGCTCCTCGAAGCCGCCGCCAAGAAGGTCCTCAAGATCAACACCAAGGATGCTGAGGAGCAGTCTGCTCCGACAAGCCCTAGGGTTTGTTCCGTTGAAGCAGACGCTCCCGACAAGTTTTGCTCCGGCAAGCTTGCCGGGGAACGTCAAGCTCCGGCCGAACTGCAGGTTCTCGCCGTAGAAGCGGATGTTCCCGCAGCAGCAGATGTGCCTTTAGTCCTTGTTGTCGAGCCGCAAGCTCCAGCATGGGCACAGCAGATTGTCCGTTTCCTTCAGACAGGAGAACTTCCCAAAGAGCAAGAAGAAGCGGAAAGAGTAGCCCGGCAGTCAAGTATGTACCAGTTTGTCGACAACATACTGTACAGAAGAAGACTCAACAGTGTGAAATTGAAGTGTATTCATCGGGAAGATGGACAAAAGCTGTTGGCAGAGATACATGGAGGCATATGTGGTCACCACATTGGCGCAAGAGCACTTGCCGGCAAAGCGTTCCGGCAAGGTTTCTTTTGGCCGACAGCCCTCCAGGATGCAACTGCACAAGTAACCAAGTGTGAAGCGTGCCAGTTCCATTCCAAGCAGATACACCAGCCAGCTCAAGCTCTCCAGACGATCCCTTTATCCTGGCCATTTTCGGTCTGGGGGCTCGACATCCTCGGCCCCTTTCCCCGAGCTGTCGGGGGCTTTGAGTACTTGTACGTTGCAGTCGACAAGTTCACAAAGTGGCCGGAAGTGGAAGCAGTGAGGAAGGTGACAGCACAGTCAGCAGTCAAGTTCTTCAGGTCGATTGTTTGCCGTTTCGGGATCCCTAGCAGGATTATCACCGACAACGGCACGCAATTCACGAGCCGCACCTTCATGCAGTATGTCCAAGATCTTGGCGCCAAGGTCTGCTTCGCTTCTGTTGCTCATCCGAGAAGCAACGGTCAAGCGGAGAGGGCGAATGCTGAAGTGCTGCGCGGGCTCAAGACCAGGACTTTCGACAGGCTGCGCAAGTGCGGAAAGAACTGGATCGAGGAGCTGTCGGTGGTTCTTTGGTCGATCAGAACGACGCCAAATCGAGCCACTGGCCAGACACCTTTCGCTCTAGTCTATGGAGCAGAGGCAGTCCTCCCCACGGAACTCGTATACGGGTCACCTCGAGTGCTCGCTTATGATGAGCTTGAGCAAGAGCAGCTGCGACAAGATGACGCGCTGCTCCTTGAGGAGGACCGTCTTCAGGCTGCTGTACGAGCTGCTCGATACCGGCAAGCTTTGCGCCGCTACCATAGCCGCAAAGTTAATGCCAGAAGTTTCGAGGAAGGCGACCTTGTTCTTCAGCGCGTTCAGTCCGCCAAGAATTCCAACAAGTTGACGCCGAAGTGGGAAGGCCCTTACCGGGTGAAACGAGTCACTAGGCCTGGCGCTGTCCGCCTTGAGACTGAAGATGGAATTCCGGTGAGCAACTCCTGGAATGTTGAGCATCTTCGTAAGTTTTACCCGTAGGGCGCGGGTGCCGGAACCCGTTCCGGCAACCACCTTTTGTACAAGTCTTGCCGATGTTGCATGTAATCCTTTGTACAAAGCCAGGCGCAGACCCCGTGCATAAGTAAAGCTCATGTGCCCCGCACATCTTGTCGATTTCATGCTTCCTACTATTTTTTGCATGCGTTATCTGACACTTCGTGCAGCACCTACCCCCGGTAAGCAATAACGAGCCATAAGGCTCCATATCTTTATTTTCTCTTCTTTCTCTTTCTCAAAGAAAGGAAGGTTCCCTCGCCCACAAGTTTGCCGGGGGGAAAGGAGAAGATAATGGTGTGGACCGAGCGTCGCTCGAGGAAGTTTTGCCTTGCCGGGAAGCAAACGACAGAAAAGCTAAGTTGCCAAAGTTTGAGCAATCAGTTTTTAAATTTTTAAGTTATCTTCCTCGAACGACCGTGCTTTGTATGGAAAACCTGTGCGCGGAGGAACTGACTCGTAGCTAGTTGCGCCCTTACTTTGTTTCGAGTCCGCTCAACAACTTAAGTGAGCTGCGACTAGTTGCGACAAGGTTTCTTATCGGTAGCGGCACCGCCAGCAGGCTGCTGGCGTCCCGCACTCAGCACTCGCGGCTAAGGTGCCTGCACCGACAAGTTTCCTAAAAGCGTAGGGCAAAAACATACAAAGGAAGGAATCAAGTAAAGGAAATAACATAGCAATCTCTACCCAAAATAAAGTCATATTACAAGATAGCTTGTCGCAGCTCTAACAGATTGTTCTCGTGACATGACCAGCAGCGACAAGAAAAAGAGAAAACGGGCGGCCTAGTCTATGCGATCGCCCTCAACCCTCTTGATTCCGCTCACCTTGTCCACAATGGGTGCGACAAGGGCCTTGAGTGCTTCCAGATCAGCATCCGGCGGCAAGGACCTGAGGACGTTGGTGAGGTTGAGGCCTGGGTTGCGGAAGGCCACCTTCACCAGCACCTTCTGAAGAGCTCCTGCATAGATCTTGCGCGACTCGTCAGCCAGCTGCTTTGGGATCTTCTCCCGGAGTCGCTGGAGGGCCGTCGCCATGCCTTTGAAGAATAAACTGAGCTTGGTGCTGGGTTGGAGGTGCTCATCGGAGGAGTACCCGAGATCCTCCATCCCCATCTGCGCCAACTCCCCATCGATGGCTGCGGCAAGATCCACAAGACCCTCGGTCCAGTGCTCCACAGTCTCCCTAAAAGCGTCGTGGGCGGCAGCAGCATTCGCCAGCAGCGCCTCGTCGGTCTTGATCTTCTCCTTCAAGGCCACCTCCTGCTCCCTGGCGCCGTCCAGCGTCTGGGTCAAGGTGGCCAGCTTCAACTCGAGATCCGAGTTGGAGTCCTTGGCGGCGCTAAGCTCTTTTCTCCTCTCAGCGAGATGACCCTACAGCTCGCCATGAGAGGCGGCGTCCTTCTCACGCTCACGCTTGAGCGCAGCAAGCTCCTCGCCGCTCGCCTTGAGATCGGCCTCCAGCTGCGCCACCTTTGTCTCCAGCTCCTTCTTGGCGGCCTCGGCAGGTGCAGCAGCATCCTCTGCTTCCTTGAGAGCCCCGCCAATTCCTTGCTCACGCACGGCAAGCTCCTCCTTGTGGCTGTCAAGGTTGACCTTGCGCTGCGCCAATTCACCTTCCCGCGCAGATAGCTTCTCAGCAGCAAGCCGTTGCTGCTCTTCAACCTCAGCCTTCCCGAGGAGGAAGGCTTTCCGCTCCTCGGCGAGTTGCTCCCGCTCCTCTACTAGGGATCGGAGAGCTTCCTGCCTCAGACCCCGGAGCTCCTCCGTGCGCTTCTCAATGTCCACTCCCGCCTTCGCGACAAGCGCTTCTCGGGATGCCAGCTTGGCCTGTCGGGCGCGGTAGAGCGATAGAAGCTTCTGCAGCAGCCGCTCCTCCTCAGGCTCGTCACTACTGCTGCTTGGCGCGTCGACCAGCGTCAGCCCACCAGAAGCAAGCAACTCTCCGTCAAAGATCTCTCCTTCGAACGGCACCCTGGAGCTCGATGCCCAGGGGAGCTTGATGAAGATGCCGTCGCCGGCTTTCAAGTAGGCGCCGGGCTGGGGCTCTTCGGAGCCTGGTGCTGCAGCAGCGGCGGAGGGATCGGCGGTCGGCGTAGCGCCTGGCGCTCCTGCGGCCTTGGGGCCTCGGGGCCATCAGTGCGATCGCCGGATCCCTCGCCAGCTTCTGCGGCGGCAGTTTTGGCAGCCTCTTCGCCGGTGGGATCATCAGCGACGGCCTCTTCTTCGGTCACAGCCGCGTCGTCGTTGTTGCCGCACGCGTTCTCCTCGCCGGCGGCCTCGGTTTCCATTGGATCCGCGGCAGATGAATCTGACGACCGAAGAGGGGAGAAAAGTCAAGCAAATATTCAAAAAGAAAATCAGAAGGAGAAGAACCAAGGGAAGTTCTTGAGTGAGAGGATTACCTGGATCTACAGCCTCGGTCTCCGCCACCGGGGGATCGCTGGTGTTATCCCTTGCCGGAGAGCTGTCCCTTGCCGGAGAATTCTCCCTTGCCGGAGAACGCTCCCTTGCCGGGGAATCCTCCCTTGGCGGTGTAGTCGAAGCAGATGGCATTTCGGGAGCGGCTTCCGGGCATTCCTGGTGAGGCTGCTCTGCTCCTGCACAAACCAACAGTCAGATATCAGCAAAGAAAGGGCACCCATGCGCGCCTGACAGCAAGAAGTAAACTATACACTTACGCTGGGGGCTGCGCTGGGGGCTGCTTTGAGGAATAGTTGCCGGGTCCGGTAAGGTGGTCTCAGACTCGTCCCCTGCCGCCGCGGTGGGTTCGTCCTCGATGACGATCACCGGGACCTTGGCTCTCTTCGCCGCTCTCTGGGCCAGAGTCCTGAAAAGGAATGGCTTCGGAGTAAAGCAAGTCAGATACAAGATAAAATAGCAAGGATTGAAGAAATACAAGTATAGCAAGAGATCTTACTCTTCTTCTTCCTCGTCGGAGCTGAGCGCGGAGAGATCGAAGTCCGGACCGCCTCCGGTGCGACGAGGCGGAGGAGTAGGTTCCCTTGTCCGCTTGGCAGGAGCAGTAGCGGTGGACCGGGAAGACCCCGCTCCAGTTGCCGCAGTGGCATGAGGTGCTCCCGCGGCAACGGTGCTTGCCGCGGTCGAGCACGTCGCGCGGTGCGGCGGCTATTGACCCATCTGCCGCCCCGCTACGTCCCCGGCCTTGCGGAGGCCCCTTCTTGCTGGAGCTGGGGGCTCCGCTTGCGGCGAGCTGCCTGAAGGTGGGAAGGAGGAGGAGTCGACCTGCAACGGGTCGCTCGCGCCCTCGGTGGGCTCGCTCGACTCAGATTCAGGCCCGACAAGCTCTTCCTCACCGACAAGTTCCTCTCGCTCGGCAAGGCTTGCCGCCTCTGCTGCCTCTGCCTCCTCCATGGTGAATCTGAACTCGCCTGCGGCAGCGGCTGCCACCGCCTCTTCCAACCTAGTGGCGATGCGCTGCATCTCCACATCGGTGGTGTCGCGGGTGAGGCTCTTCTGCTCGTCGGGGCGGACCGACACTTCAACCAAGCTGTCGAAGAACTCCTGCACGACGTTGTCTGCAGGCTCTTGCCAAGTTGGGATGATTCCATGCGAGTCGCACAGCGGCATCATTGCACGGATGCGGTCAAGCGAAGAATTGTTGCACAGCGGAATGACATCCCGCGGCAACATGAATGGATGTTGAGGATCGCGCTTGAACAGTTCGAGGAGCATCGCGTCCAGCTCCAGGACGGTGAAGTTGAAGTTGAGGCCCGGGCGCAGCCTCATGATATCCGCCGAGTTCTGGAACTCCCAGGCGGGTCTCCTCCTCTCCTGCAGGGGGGCGATGCGGCGGCGAAGAAAATCTGCGCCAACGGCGCCTACGGTGAGCCCGGCAAGCCTGAGGCGAAGAATCCGGGTGACGGCAATCTTCAGCCTATCGTCTTCCGGGGCCACGTTGCTCCAATCGTTGCCGCGCACTCTTGGGGCTTGGCGCCGGGCGGTAAATGGCTGCGGGTTCTCTTCGACAATCCAGCACCAATCTGCCCTCCATTCCTCCCACTTGCTACGGAGCTCTCCTTCCAGATAAGCCTCCTTCCTGCCGACTCTCGAGATCCAGGCGATTCCGCCGGCAAGGGGCTCTCCTCTCTCGACTCGGGGCATAAAGAAGTGGCGGAAAAGGGCTACGTTTGGATGGACTCCGACAAAGTTTTCGCAGAGATGTGCGAAAACTGCCATGGTCAGAACGGCGTTGGGGGTGAAGTCAAGGATGCGGAACCCGTAGGTGTTCATGATGTCGCAGAAGAATTCAGAGAAGGGCAGGCAGAGCCCGCAGTAGAAGAACAGCCCGAAGAAGGGGTACCCGTTCGGAGCCAGTGCCGAAGCGGCAGCTGAGAGTACCTTCGTGTGTGGATGCGCTCGCGTCTCCATCGACCAGAAGAGGTAGTAGTACTCCCTCAGCTCCTTCGCGTCAAGCTGAGGGGGGAAGATGGCCCGCTCCTTTCGCAGCGCCGCGAGCCGCTGCGCCTCGGCCGACTTCACGCCCTTCCCCTTGTCGGCTTTCGGAGCCATGGCGGAGGTGGTGGGGGAGATCGATGGCGTTGGTGGTGCCGGTGGCGATTTGGGGCGGAGCGCTGCTCTCTTTCAGCTTCGGGAAGAAGGGGGGAGCGGCGGAGATTTGTGAAAATGGAGTAACAACCGGCGAGATGGGAGAACTGCCCCTGTTTCCCCTGCTTATAAAGAGGGAGGGGGCGGACGTTTCGTCCTTCCGAATAAAGAAGCCACCCACGATCTCTCCCACGACGCCGCATTGGACGCGTGCCGTTGGGGGAGGGCGTGGTGGATACGGAATAAGATTCGGCGTAACCCAGGCCACGCGTGCCCGTGCCCTGTTTTGGGCCTGGCCCAACAGCGCTCGGCACCGCGTGTGGCCCAGGCCCGGGGGCTCCTGTCGGTGTACTAGAATAGGGGTACCCTAGTACCCCGAACTTGTGCACGGGCAGTTGCAGCACCCCGCGGCAAGGCTTGTCGGGCGACCGCCAAGATCCTCTGTGGTTCCTTTGGAGCCATTCAAGAACAAAGTATTCAAGCCAAGGAGACAAGCCCCGGCAAGAGGAGCTTGTCGGGAAGGCCAACCAAGGCATCTCAAGGAACTTGCCGCGACACGCCACGCGTCCCGGTGAGCGACAAGCTTCCGGGCGCGACAAGACAACGACCGCGGCAAGGCGCTTGCCGCGACAAGCTACTGCCCTGTACCCGCGCTCCAGCGCATCCACCAACATGTCGCCCTGGGGCCTTTCCAGGCGCGCGTGGCAAGAGGCTGTGCAGCCAGCGGTGCGAAGTGGCAAGCGGCGCTGACAAGATTGCCATCGTGGCGAGCGGTGACGTCCCTGACGGTCCTTTTCTGCACTGTTTGGGCGACACAGACGGGCATTTAATGCCTTTGTCCCCTGCCGTCAGGGTTAGGTAGGATACACTGTACAGGTAGTTGTACCAACCGCAACTCCTTTTCCATTTTTACCCTTGTCTACGTTGCCACCTGTCGATGACCCCTTGAGCATATAAAAGGAGGCCCATGCGCAACGTAGAGGTGGTTCGGCTCAGTTCGGAAGCCAGAAGAACACTCAGGCTCGGTCTCGTTAGCAGCTAGAGTGCGTTGTAGCACTCAGCGCTCCCGAGCAAGAACTCAATACACTAAGACATGCAGCAGTAGGAGTGTTATCTCTCCGGAGAGCTCCGAAGCTGGGTAAACTGCTCATGTGCTTTGCCTCGATCCGCTCTTCGTGCGATCTCCACCCCCCGCCGAACCGAAAGGGGCTCGGTCCGCCGGTCCCACAGGTGTTCGTGGATCAGTTTCCCCGACAATACAACGCATGCAAATTGAGTGGACGTGAGGGCGGAAGAAAGACATTATTACTCCACTGCGCGCATGCGAGTAGTTAAATCATGGGTTGCTAGTAGTACTTCCATTGGTCTCCTTCGTATTTTGTGCCAATTTTTGACCGCAACATAATATTTACGCATTTGAGCAGTGTAGTACTTGAAATTTATGTTCCGCTAAACTCATCGGGAGCCGTTTCGGGCCTCGAAACCAAAACCATCAATTAATCTTTACCTTGTTCCCATCACATTCGAAAGCCTGCTCACACCTACTAGTACGTACCAAACCTGAACGTGTTCCCACTATGCAGGTATTAGTACTAGTGCTAGTACTTAGGTTATAAAAAGGGGAACTACCTAACCGAAAATTACTCTACCTTTCCTCCTCATAAGTGCTTCTTCTTCGTACGTTGTTGCCATGGCCGGTGAGCAGAGCTCTGGGTTGAGAACTACTCATAACAAGGGAGCGGCAACCAAGGCTGTGGAAAAAAGAGAGGGCTCGCCACCACGCAGAGACCTCGAAAGATCTCTCACGGGCAGGCGATGGCTCCCAGGAGCGCCCTAGCCGCGGAGGCGAACATGCCGAGCCGGCGGCGCTGGAGTCGTTATCCCTCGACGGCATGCCTGATCAGATCAATAAGCACCTCAATAAGCAGAAGGAGTTCATCCAAGGCTTGGTGGAGTTGCTGAAGGAGAGCCTCGACGACATTCCCGCTGAGCTCAATAAGCAGGGAGAGTTGACCGCCGGCTTGGTGATGCTGCTGAAGAAGAGCATTGCCTCAAAGAAGAAGGCGACCGACGAAATCCTGCGACTTCAGGAGGACAAGGCGAAGCTCTGCCACGAGATCGACCTATTGAAGGAGAAGAACGCCGGATGGAAGAAGCTGCATGAGAATAGTAGTTCCTCGATGAAGATGCTGCAGTTCCTCATCATGGAACAGAAGGAGGAGTTGGCGAAGCTCCGCATCGAGCACCCGGCTGCTGTCAAGGTATGTAATGTGGCCGTGGAACAGATGATGAAGGCTCGCGTCGAGAAATCCCGCTTCATGGACAGAATGAAGAAGATGGCGGAGGAGACGCGCAAGGAGATGGAGGTCGTGGAGGCAATGAAGAAACAGTTACGACTCCGCGGCGAATTAGATCATTTGGGGTGATAATCTTCCTTCTTCTTTTGCTCCTGTGTTTCATCTTTTGCTTCAGGTGTTTCGCCGCACGTGTCACGTTCTCTGCGAGACATGAATAGAACAATGCTTTTTTTGAGGGAATGAATAGAACAATGCTAACAATGAGATGACTAGCAAATTAGATCATTTTTTATCGCCATATGGCACTGGGCTGCTGTGTTTCGTGCTCCTTCGTCGCAGTACTACTCCAATGGAAAACTTGAGTATACCGCACGGTTCTTTGCTCCTCCTCAAGTCGTCGGCGCATTTATACGAGCAATCAAATCACAAGGCCCGGCCTTCCAGCAGTAATGAGCCGTCAAATCAGAAAGGCCCTCGCCTCTTGTGAAACCGACCAAGCTAGACTGCCCCACCCTCTAGCCTTTTAAAAAATGTATACTTTTGTACAGTAGTAGTATCGATGGATTGCGCCATGGAGCAAAACTTGAAATTAAAAAAAAGGTGCTACAGAGAGCGCTCGTCGCCAAATTATGCATATAGTACTATTAAAAAGGCTAGTCACAATAATGGTGTCTAGCACAACCCACCCCTCAAATAAAACTAAGCATCCTGGAATTCTTTGACAAAACTAAGCACCCTGAAATTCTTTGACAACTAAACTGCTGGCTATATGATGTTGGCCATATATATTGTACGTATATAATGTGGAGAAATGAGTGGTAGTACTATACCAACTAAAAGATGAAATGTAAGAAATACTAGTATGTACGTACTGAAGAGTTAAAGTAACGAGAAGAAACATAACATAGTTCTGCTGGGGGCTCAGCACAACACACCCCTCAAATTAAATTAAGCACACCTGAAATTAAACTTTGCAACTATTCCGGTAGACACTGCATTAGAACCACCATGAGCAATGACAATGCCACCTTACTCGGAGTCCTCGTCCATGTCCTCGACTTCGTCCTTGTCCCTCTTCCTCTTGGCCGATACTTCTTTGCTTGAACCGCACACTTGGCTCTTGCTCTTCATCCAACCCTTGTAGATATTGAAACAAAGGTAGCCATACATTGCAGCATAGTGGATGTGGTCTATATCTAGTACATTCCGCTGCCATGCATAACGATGAAACGCGTATGGAGGTTTCTCCAGTTTACCGTATGAAGGATGAACCACGGCTCCTGCCAGGGTCAGCATTGAAGGCTGACGAGAGGACAACAGTTGATTCTTCTGGAGGTCGAAGGTGTTGCCTACAACGAGGCCTATCCGACCCAGGACTTCTTTGTCGTTACCAAAGTCTACAGTAACGAATTTGACTAGGTTGCTCTCGAGGAAGTCCATAAAATCCAGGCATTCAACATCGGCATGGCATATGTGGTAGACCAAGCATAAGTCATGCACGCAAACCTGGATCACGGCGGGCTTCTTCCTCTCTTTGTCCTTTAGATCCTTCTCTCCAGCGACCCACTCATCATCTGAGTTTTCGAACATGCGTCTGAAGCGAGAAAGGCATCCTTTCACCGTCGCGGAAGAACGGGTGTAGATGACGTCGAACTCATCGTCGGTGATGGTTCTAACCTTGTACTCACCACCGATCGTGGAGATTTGGGACGCCATGGATTTGGGAGGAGGGTTAGGATTAGTGGAACTGCCGTATTGTGAAAGGACAGGACGGCTAGGAGCAAACCGCCGTAGTACTAAAGGACGTGCAGGGACGAGTAGGAGCGAACTGCCAGCGTGCGAATGACAGGGTAGTTCTCCCATGATACGGGCTTCCGAGAGCCCTTGGATCTGAGATCGAACGGTTGCATGGCATGATTCTAGACCTATGGGTGAATATCCTATCCTGGAGGGTTATTCTGCAAATTTTCAGCAACTTAGCATGCGACTGTTAGATCTCAGATCCAAGGGCTGTCAGCAGCCCATATCATGGTCGCGCCTACCACGACCGTCGCGTTGCTCGCGCGGTCGCGCCCTTGGAGATTTAACATGGTGTGTTAGGCTATCTGATGTTGGCATGTCATACATAGTCATCACTCAGTCACTCATACTACAACAAGGTTAGCTATAAGGTTGGCTATCTGTGTATTTTTTTACTTCTCTCTATCTCTTTCTTCGTACTCCATGTAGTGCCAAAAACGTTCTTATATTATGGGACACAGGGAGTACTAGTATTTATTGCATTTGCCAAGGAGTGACCTCTTCCAATGAAATGGTGTGCTTATTAGTTTTTTGTTGCTAAGTTTGCTTCATTTAATTAGCTATAGACTCAAAATTGTCTTTTCACCTAGGTACACGCGCTTAGCACCGTTTCTTCCTTGGGTCACCAAACTAGTCTCTCTCTTCTTGATTAACTTGCCACATCAGACTTTATGCCTATGTGGCAAGCTTAGCACCTGTAGGAGCAAGTAAGTACAATAGTGCACTTTACATGGCATTTTTGCATATGTGGAGGAAAGAGAGGCAAGGAAAAAGTGGAGAAGTGGGCTCTCATGCAAGAGCCAGCCTCTACTACTCCCTCCGTTTCTTTTTAGTCCGCATATAAGGTTTGGTCAAAGTCAAGCATTATAGAGTTTGACTGACTTTATATTAAAAAATATAAACATTCACAATATGAAATCAATATATTCAGATGCACCATGAAACATATTTTCATACTATATAGTTTTAGTACTGTAGATGTTCATAATTTTTTATGTAAATTTGGTCAAACTTTGTGTAGTTTGACTTTGACCAAATCTTATATGCGGAGTAAAAAAGAAATGGAGGGAGTACATGGTGGAGCATTGGGAGAGGCACCTGTACGGAGGTGGTCAAGAATTGGGAGACTCACGCCGGTCGTAGCGCCACTATTAAAATGATAATGGCAAGTCAAATCACGTGGCCCCACCTGTCCAGTAGTAACTCACTGTCAAATCACACAGCCCTATGTTTGCAGCAGCCTACTCCCTCGTCTTCTCGTGTCTCTGCGAACCGACTAGGCGGAACTGCCTCGCCTACCGCGCAGGAAAAGCCCCGCCCTCGACTTTTAAATAGTACAGTATACTAATTTTATATCCATGGATTGGGTCATGGAGCAAAGCCTCTAGAAAATGGCGGTACACATGTACGGAGTATACAGCACGCCCGTCGCATTCGCGTCGCACCCCAGACGGGCGGTCGGTCTGGCACGCTGCTCTCCAAATGGAACGCGCGTCATATTGCGTTTGCACACACATGTGGGACCGCAATTGAGAACCGACCATAGGCACACTCCCTGGCCCCGCAAGTCGGGTGACTTAATAGAAGAGGGAGATGAGTGATAGTACTCGAGAAGTGTTGTACTATGTTGGTGCCTGGACGATCCCTGCAAGACACGGAAGATCAGTTCGTCCATGCATGTGACCAGAATCCAGCAGACATGCCTGGATTGGCTATCGTCTACATATCGTGCAGGCTATGTTGTACATGGCTGTAGTTGTGGTGAGAAATCTAAAAAAAGGTTTCTTGTCATCTTGCAAAATTAGGTGTCATGTGCTTCGGATCACTGCGAGGGTTAAACAGCGACAACTGAGTTGGGCTAGTCATTGGGGGCACATGCACGAAGACTACTCGGCTGCCATCTAGGTCAAGCCAGCTATGTTAATTAGGACATCTATCGACGGACCCCTTCTCTACGAGTTTATCTTTAATTTGAGCTTTGTTCCTCGTCTATTTTGTCCGTCGGGATTCATGTTGTCTCCTTTGGGCAGTGAGGTTGTGATTTCTTGTCATGTGGCATTTTTTCGTGTTATATGTTATAATCCGGCGCTTCAGATCAAAATGACGACAACTGTGCCTCCGGGCCACGTGCATGAAGACTTCTCGACAGTCATTGACGAGGTCAAGCCGGCTCCGGTAGACAAAAGAAAACTAGTACTACTCCACTATATAGGCAGGAGCCTCCGCACTTGCTTGCTAGTGTTGCTCTCTTCACACTGTCTCGGCCTCTCCAGATCTAAACATGACAGTGGTGGCCACTCTCTCTCTGTCTCTGCTCACCGCTGGTCATAGATCCAGCCGGATCCTCTCCGCCAGGGAAGGTGAGAAGGTGCAACATTCACGCGGTCGTCCTCGGCGACGGCTCTTACCCACTGCTGGCGCGTCCCGATCAGCCTGCCTTGCCGTTCTCTTCCAAGCACTGCTGGCGAGGGAGGGCCTCCAATCCCTTCTTCCTCGCTGCCGTAGTGTGGGCAGATCCGGCCTCCCACAGCCCACCTAGCGACATCCCAATGACCATCAGGTATAACTTCCTTCGAAACCGGCCTTGCTCTACTTCCCGAGCTCCTGATGTCGCTGCATTTGTATCTTTTACTATTTCTCAGGCCCCCTCGTAGATAGGATCGATCGGCTGTTCGAAAACCACCTAATTTTTTTTATGTTTAAGAGGTAAAACTAGTTCATGCACTCGAATCTAGTACTACTTGGTTCAAACAAGGAAGAAAGGGGGTGGGGGTGGGGGAGGATTTGTTACCTGAATCTAGGACTTGGTCGAAAGAGGAAATAATGGGGGGGGGGAGTAGCAGAGACTGGCTATCCAACTGGTCTCTAGGTCTAATAGGGAAATAAAGGGAAACACAATACAAACTCAATATAAACTTGATCTATTGGTTGAAAAAGGAAAGAAGTGGGGACTGGGGGACAAATCAACAGAGTAAGTCCAGCACTAGATTTGCTAGCCTCACACAGTATAAGGTGGCTATACCGAACAAAAATGGGACCAACCCAGATATCCTGTTCTGATGTTTGTTGCCCCGAGCCACTCTTATGTAATGCCACTGGTAAAATGTAGCAGTCTCACTCTTAAAAGTAAGGACACGTTAAACCAATGTTGTTTTCAATGTAATGCCTCCAGTAATATGAATCAATGGCACTTTTTTACATGTCCTGCTAAATTTCCCATTAAGATAAGTTGGTTATTTTTGTTAGAAATGCAACTGTCCTGGTCCGCCTACTCTCCCGTGCCCAAAGTAATGTCGTATTTAACGGTTGTCATAGTTAATCCTAATGCCCCCACTAATATCTAGCAATGCCACTGCTTTAGAAATTCCTAATGTCCTTGTAGGATTGCCATTAAGATAAGGAACATGCTTCTTTTCATTTGATGCATGTTTCATCACTTGTTAGTCACCCTCCTTTCCACCTTTTTTGTGCAAACAAAGATATACATTTCACACTCGATCTTAGTTGAACTGCACAAATGATATCCAAATTATAGTTGAGCATTCCAGGAGCTTCACAACCAACCTTGATGTTGCTCAATTTTATTGCAACTAATGAGGAAGAAGCTCTGTGGGTTTCGTTTTCTGCTGGAAATGGAACCGGGGCTGGAGCCCTTTTCTTAATTTTTTTTGAAGAAGAAGCTGCTGCTAGCTCACAGGACATTGCTACATTTTATGTGAACTGCACCAAAAGGTCCCATGAATTGAATCATCCATGTTGGTGACTGAAAGATCCAGCTTCAGCATCCCAGTCTAAGCACCCACGGCCTCCATCCTTGCGACGCACGGTACACCTCGTTTGCCACCTGGTCGACCCTAGTGTCACTGATAAAATGAAGTAAAAATACAGTTAAAATAGAGCGAGTGTCCTCTCTATCATTTCATTTCCAATGTAGATAAAGAAAGTGCTTCTCTTTGTTAATGTATGTTTCATCAACTAGTCCCATTGTTAATGTTTAAATGTTTCTGCAAACTAGGGTGCTTAATTTTAGTTGATCTGTACAAAAATAGAGATTTGAATGTCTCAAGGCGCCTCCTTGTACTACCGCTGTACACTGATGTTCATCACTGGCAGAAGGTGTATCTGGGAGACTTGGGACGATGTCTAGTATGAGACGTACCGTATGAGGCGTCGCAGGGCCCATCTCGCCCTCGCAGCATGGCATATTATGATACTATCGCAATATTTTCTTCTATTTATTTTGTGTGTTTCATCAACTAGTGCCACTATAATGTAATCACACTTTTTCATTATCTGTGCAAACAGTGTTATTCAGCTGCATTTTGGTGGAACTGCACAAATGTACGTATGGAACCGGCAGATATGCAGAGTGCGAGGTGTGCCAAGTAAAAATTACCGACACCAACCATGCTGCATGCACGCATTGGCATCCACCACCACCAGTGGGATGTGTGGCACTCTCTGTGGACGGATCTTTCTCGGCAGCAAATCCTCTAACCAAATACTAGTAGCTTATATTGGCAGTTTTCTAGGGAGTACTCTTTTCTGAAAGAAGCACCAATCTATTTCTCTTTATTTGGACACTGTGTCACCACTTTGACACAAAGGTCCAAAGCTATTTTAGGGTGATTGGCGTAGTACTCGGAGACTGATTGTAAGCATGATTTTCATTAGTTGTCACACTGATTGTAAGCATGAGCAGGTGGAAGATTAGGTTAGTGCGAAGCTTACCTTAAACCCTACCGCCGCCGTTGAAATGAGGCAAGCATCGAGGGAACCATGGAGAACGGCGGGGAAGCGATGTCGCGCCATCCGACCTCCTCTTGCGGTGGGAGAACGAATACTCCTGTGGCTCCGGCTGGCTCTGCACCCTCACGAACGACACACCATACTTGATCAATTCGTTATCCTCTGGGTGCTCGACCTTCGACCTGTACGCCCAGCACCTCCGCCTGACTGTCGCCTCGGGCTAATCTGTCTGCTCCATCGCCCAGAGGAGATACTCGATGAACTCAGAGGACTGCGGCGTGACTGCCGCCGAGGAGTACATGTACATCGCCGCCTTCATCGCCGCCGTCTCGCTCTTTCGCATACATTGCCACATGGCCTGCACCGTCCTCGAAATCTCCCACTCATTGTCAAACCAAGTAAGGATCTCCTTCAACCTGGCTAACTTTGCCTGGTCGCCGCCGGCGATCTGCCTGATTCCCTGCTGCATCCTCTCCATAGATGTCCTTCTGAGTGGTCTGGTGCAAGCTTTGGAAGATGGGAGGAGAGACGATGGTCTTGCAATAGAGAAGAGGGAGAGGCGAGATGGTGGTTTTGGAATGGAGATGATGGAGAGGAGAGGAGGTGGTTTTGCAATGGAGAAGATCGGAAGAGGGAGAGGCGAGACGGTGGTTTTGGAATGGAGATGATGGAGAGGAGAGGAGGTGGTTTTGCAATGGAGAAGAGGGAGAGGAGCGTGCAACAGCGATTTAGGATTGGACGAGAGGGCCGGCGCACTGTGACTGGATCAAAATCAAAATCAATTTACCCTTCAATTAAGAAAGCGACCCCACATTAACTAGTCTCCCTTTTATTGTGGGTCATAATTGACCATGATTTTCGCACATAAAATATATGGTATACATTGTAAAAATAATATAATTTGAAAGTACATTCAGATACGAACCAAACGATACAATTTTTGGTGACATGCATTCACATTTTGCTTGTCAAATACAGTGCGTGGTCAAACTTTGACCCAAAATACACAAAACAACAAAAAAATACTTCCAAGACCAGCGCCGCTCTTCCGCTCTTCTCCTCTTAAACCACCGCCGCTCCTCTCCTGTTCCAATCTAAATCCAGCGCCGCTCCTCTCCTCTTCCATTTTAAAACCACCGCCCCTCCTCTCCTGTTCTAGTCCAAAACCAGCGTCGCTCCTCTCCCGTTCTAATCCAAAACCAGCGCTGCTCCTCTCCTCTTCCATTCAAAAACCACCACCGGCGAGTGAAGGTGCTGTGGAGAAGTAGATCGATGGAGGAGTACAACCGATACGTGAGGATCGCAGACGGCGACCCTGTGAAGCTAGCTAGGATGTTGCAGATACTGTCTTGGTTTAACAACAAGGACGAACTAGCAGCGACGGCGACATCCATGGCCAAATATCTACAACAGAGCAAAAATGCGGTGATACTCTCGAAGGGAGTCGCGCCGGGGTACAAAGAGCTGCTCCTCTAGGCCATGGAGCAAACAGATTCACCGAATCCGATCGTGAGGGAGCGGTGGTGGGAGTATCGATCCCAGATGGAGCATCCACCAGAGATTGAAGGATCGAGCATCTACAGGGTGTCGTTTGTGAGGGTGTCCTACCAGAGCGAGTCGGTGGAGTCTTCGTTGACCGAACCTAGCTGCAAGAGGAGAAAAGTAGTTGGCCCGACGACGCTTCCCCGCCATCCTCTCCCTCGTCGTTCACATCGTCTCACGGGGCGGCTGTCTGCCGCCGAGGAATAGGAGGGGACTGCCCCCCCAGCCCAATAGTCGGGCAGGTTGTGAATTGTTAGGAGGAGCTTAGGGTTGTCAGTATTTGCAGGTTGTCAATTGTGTTTTGTGTTGTGTATTTTGAGAGTACTTTCAGATATGAATGTCTTTTGAATTTCAGATTTGCAGTATTGAGCATATGAAGTATTTTATGAATTCTAGAGATCTATTTTTAGCACTTAAAAAAATGTAGTTTGATAGGAGTATAAAAGTGCAGACAATGTGGTTCTCGGAGAAGAAACTGCAAGTTTCAGTTTTAGATAAGAAACTGCAAGTTCAGTTTCAGATAAGAAACTGCAACTTTCAGAGGTAGAGCATTTATATTAACACGGGCTTTTCAAACATGGTTGACATCATGTTGGAAGTTTTATTCATGGTCAAAAATGGAACTACCAGCCAGTTAACATCATGCTGATCAACATTCGTGCATAGCACATCTTCATATGATGCACAGTCAAAATGCCCACACAATGTCGAGTGTGCGAAACACAGAGAAAACGAGGGACGAAGTTTTGGCAAGTGTTGGACGTGGTGTGCGTAGATGACAATGGGGACCCACATGTCAATAAAGGCAAAGGCAAAAAAAATTGGAGATATTTTCCCTGCACAGGTGGAGTTGAACCCGGGCAGAACAGCAGTCGGGCAGTGTCACTTGGCCACAAGGCTAGTTCAGTAGTTTCAATAATAATAAGGCACTTCCTCGGGTGGTCGGATCCCCTCCCGCGCCTTTGTGAGCTCGCCACGATGCCGCTGTCTGCCGTTGTGAACATGCTAAACAAACAAGAGGAATCTGAAGAGGACTATACGTGGAGAGGCGGACAGTCGGGACCCACCAGGTATATGGCCGTACGCAAGCAAGTGCCTCATCAAAAAAATACTTCCTCCTAATGCTATACTGACATTGGGGCCCACTAGTTTGTCAACATAGTTACATTTTTAGGTGCTTTAACGTAGTTACTATAGGAGATAAATTCACAACGAAGCCGGGGAGCTGGCAGGTATCATTTATTATCACTGGGGCAGCAAGTATGAGCTGGGTTTTGGGCTGCCCCGTCTAGGCTTTCATTTTTAACATGCGCAGCCCACGACCTCAGATGGGAGGTCCATAGGCCTATTTGTATTTTCTTGAGGGCTGTCATGTATCGACCAGCCTATGGACCTCCCATCTGAGGTTTTATTTTTCCTGAATATCGGCAGCCCAATTTATGTATTTTTTTGAAGAAAACGCAGAGGTCTGTTCTATTTTTCTATATAAGAATAGGAACACCAGGTCCAACTTATGTTTCCCTTCTAACTATATTATATATATTTAAATTATTTTATATGTTATTATATATTATTTTTATTTTCATCATATATTTAGCAGGTACTTACATATGTAAGAAAACAATATCCCACATCTTATTAACTTATAAAAATAATTTCTTAACAATAAAATCCTGGATTGTTTTGGCAAAAAAATCCTAGTGATTGTGTACAAAATCTTCGTAAGATTTAAGGACGAATGTAATAATATCACTTATTATTTAAATATATTTATAACAAAATGCTCAGCCCCTTTTTATTTTTTGATAACATTGCTGGCCCAACCCAACATTATAATTAGAACCAGCCCAACAAAATCATGTATTTCGAGAAAGTGCAAATGGCCTGTAATTTTTTAGGAAATAAAATCAATGGGCCGCATGGATGCTACATTATTTGTTCACCTAGCCCAGCTAATGGCTATAATTCAAAAAAATGATCAAATTGACTGTAAATTCTACTGCGCAAAAAAAAGACTGTAAATTCTGAAAAAATGGGTTGAATACGTGCCACATTTTTGGAGGCTGAAATGTGGGCTAATAGGTCGAAGCCAACGCAAGTCGTTGTCAATTTAGTCAACAAATGATTCTGACATGTTAGCCATTGGATTTACATCCAACGACCGGCATCCATCTTTAATCTCTCGTCTTCTTCCTCCAGTGCCATCGGGACCACCTCCCGCCTCCTGCTGCTAGCAGCTTTGCTTACCATGCTTCGCTATGAAGCGCTACTCCACCGTTAGCTAGGCCATCCCTCCACCCCTCCACACCCCCTATTCTTCTCCATCGACTGCTGAACCACACTGCACTAGAACCAGTTAACCCTCGTACACCTCTCCGTCCGTGACTCTACTCCCGTGTCTTCCCATCTCCGGCTCGTTGTTGTCCGGGGCCTCGCCATTGTCCACCACCTTGGATGCGCTCGGCACGGCATGGTCAACTTGGTAAACGAACGACACCATCGAAAGTAGACTGTGCATGGAGAGGCTAACAGCTGCGTTCACGACCGCACACAAGGAAATGCCTCCTTATTACGCGCAAAATAATGATTCCTCCACCTGACATCTCAGACCCACCGGAAGGGCCTCTGTATTTCACGTAAAAAATGTGCCCTCCGCTGACAGGTCGGACCCACCAGCTATCTTCGCACGCAAGGAAGTGCCTCCTTATTACGCACAAAAAATGAATACTCCCCCTGCCAGCTGGAACCCAGCATAGTGGGAGGCTGACTTGTGGGCCTACCAAGTTGACGGGGACGGAGGGCTTTGTCAACTTAGTCAATATGAACAATTCTAGCTCCTATTATCGTACGATGTTCATCCAATAGCCGTAGTGCTTTCTTCAACCTCTGGTCTTCTTGCTCCAGCCGCCCAAACCAGCGCCGGTCGTGCCGCGTGCTCCTGCCTCCCATGGCCGGCTGTGATGCCGCGAAGGCCTCACCGCCCCCTACTACTCCCACCGCTGGCCAGGCCATCCCTCTACTCATCCACACCCCCTGTTATTCTGCGGCGACAACTGAGGGAGTCTTGGATTAGGGGGTATCCGGACATTCGGACTATATACTTTGGCCGGACTGTTGGACCATGAAGATACAAGACTCAAGACTTCGTCCCGCGTCCGGATGGGACTCTCCTTTGCGTGGAAGACAAGCTTGGCGATCCGGATGTTAGATCTCCTTCTTTGTAACCAACTCTGTGTAACCCTAGCCTCCTCCGGTGTCTATATAAACCGGAGGGTTAAGTCCGTAGAAAAAAACAATCATAATCATCATAGGCTAGCTCCTAGGGTTTAGCCTCTACGATCTCATGGTAGATCAACTCTTGTAATACTCATATCATCAAGATCAATCAAGCAGGAAGTAGGGTTTTACCTCCATCGAGAGGGCCCGAACCTGGGTAAAACATCGTGTCCCCTGCCTCCTGTTACCATTAGCCTTAGACGCACAGATCGGGACCCCCTACCCAAGATCCACCGGTTTTGACACCGACATTGGTGCTTTCATTGAGAGTTCCTCTGTGTCAGCGCTGCAAGGCTCGATGGCTCATTCAATCATCAACAACAACGCGGTCTAGGGTGAGACTTTTCGCCCCGGACAGATCTTTGTGTTTGGCGGCTTCGCACTGCGGGCCAATTCACTTGGCCATCTGGAGCAGATCGACAGCTACGCCCCTGGCCATCAGGTCAGGTTCGGAAACTTGAACTACACGCCCGATATCCGCGAAGACTTGATCTTTGACGGATTCGGGCCTACGCCAGGGGCGGCGAACAGTCACGACGAGCACGGCTTAGACCTGCTGTCAGACAATACTCGGGATATCGCACCTGCAAGAGCTCCGGACCTAAATCTGGGGCAGATCGCGTTGACCAAGGACGGGTGGATGGACCCCGCCCCGGAGGCTGCATACTCATCGGCGGTAGAGCCGAACACGGACTCCACCCTCAAGGAAGTCTGTGTCACTGGACCCCCAGACGTGTATCCGGCTGTAGGTTCCAAACCGCGCGCCCCCGAGCCCGCCGAATCTGGTTGGGCTTCGGTAATGGGGTTCACCGCTGCGGATATCTTCTAGCACTCGCCCTTTGGTGACATGCTGAATTCATTAAGGTCTCTCTCTCTGTCAGGAGACTCTTGACCAAACTATGTCCGGCTCGAGTGGGAAGCATGCGACGAGGAAATTCGTTACCCACCCACCACCCACTTCATTGCCACTGTCGATGATTTGACCGACGTGCTTGACTTCGACTCTGAAGACATCGAAGGCGTGGACGATGATGCAGGAGAAGATCAGGAACCACCACCCAGAGGACACTAGACAGCCACCTCCTCGTATGATATATATATGGTGGACACTCCCAAAGAAACCAATGGCAATGAGGCAATGGAGGATAACCCTTCAAGGAAGAAATCAAAGCATGGGCGTCATCGGCGCCGCTCCAAGCCCCGCCACAGCAATACCGGCACAGGAGACGAAAACAATCCGGATGGTGCCAAAGATGAATACAATCCCGATCAGCCTGCCTTCGAGCAGGCCGAACGGGAAGACGGGCATGTCAGCCCAGACGAACAGGTGACGGACGGATACCTGGAGGAGGACAACTACATGCCCCCCTCCGAAGACGAGGTGAGCCTCGGCGACGATGAATTCGGCGTGCCTGAGGATCCCGTAGAGCAGGAGCGCTTCAAGCGCCGGCTTATGGCCACTGCGAGAAGCCTGAAAAAGAAGCAGCAGCAGCTCCAAGCTTATCAAGATCTGCTCACAGACAGATGGACTGAAGTCCTAGCAGCCGAGGAATATGGACTTGAGCGCCACACCAAAGGTTACCCAAAGCACAAGTTGCTACCTCAACTCGAGGAGGAGCCTATACTACCAGCACAGGACGAGGCTGACCGACCACCTTGTGGCCAGGATAAAACAGCATATCAGCCTGAATACCAGCCCGCACCCCCACGCCAATACACTACAGCTCGGGGCAATAGGCAGGACCTGCGAGACATACTGGAAAACAAGGCAGGACAGCCAAGATCGATCTACGGATTGCGGGGGTGCGCCCCAACACATGACGATGATCATCATGCCGGATACACTATCAGCAAGTCCGGCCGGGCCGAACATAGCCGACCAGACTTATTCGAACTGTGTAGCAACATAGCCTGGCATAGAGGCGCCGCACACCCCCTCTGCTTCACAGATGAAGTAATGGATCACAAATTCCTAGAAGGGTTTAAACCCGTAAACATCGAATCATACGATGGCACAACAGACCCCGCGGTATGGATCGAAGATTTCCTTCTCCACATTCACATGGCCCGCGGTGACGATCTACACGCCATCAAGTATCTTCCCCTTAAACTCAAAGGACCGGCCCGACACTGGCTGAATAGCCTGCCGACAAATTCCATCGGCAGTTGGGAAAACCTGGAGGACGCGTTCCTCGACAACTTCTAAGGCACCTACATGCAACCACCGGATGCTGATGACTTGAGTCACATTACCCAACAGCCCGGAGAGTCAGCCAGGAAATTCTGGACTCGGTTCCTAACTAAAAAGAACCAAACTGTCGACTGTCCGAACGCCGAAGCCTTGGTGGCCTTTAAGCATAATATCCATGATGTGGCTTGCCCGACACCTCGGCCAAGAAAAACCAAAATCCATGGCGGCCCTCACGACACTCATGACCCGCTTCTGCGCGGGCGAGGACAGCTGGTTGGCTCGCAGTAGCACCACGCCTAGAACCTAGGCTTCGGTCAATCCGCTTTTGGTGGACCGAACCTTCTGAATCATCGCACTCATAAGAGTACGGTGCTCTTCATCCATGGAAGCGCCGCGAAGCACTTCCAGCAAACTATCCGACGCCTCTGGCGCAACGGAAGTCATCGGCACGGCCGGCTCGCCCTTCTTAGCGAGGGGCTGCCTACCCGAATCGGGAACCTTTGGGGGTTCCGGTGTAGTGTCCGGCCGGGAGCTCAACTTGCTGCGGCTCTCGTCAGCATAATCTATGGGTATCTTACTCCCCATGTGCCCGGCGTCTGGAATTTCGCCTTGGGGCGTCTCCAGAACCACCTCCCCCTGCTCCGATACCCTTTGGGACCACACCTCCGTGTCATCCATAAGCCGAGGGGAGGTGTCCGTCGGGAGCGAATTCATCGCCGAATCGCTCAGAGACTCATCCGAAGAGGATACCTCGGGATGGGCCCTGGCCGGACTGCATATACATGTTCGGCGTTATAACAAACTATGAAGCTAAGTCGCACTAAAAGTATTGCAGAGTGCAGATACTTATGATCTCACCAGGGGCTTGCCCCTGGGTAGCCACTCCTCCTTGCTATAGGCGGCGGTTATGGAGTGTCTGGAGGGAGGGTCCGTCCCTTCTTGGACCCTTCGGCCTCCCTGGAAAGGGTGGCCTTCCTCTTCTTTCCCCCTTCGTTTTTGGGGAGACGGTTTTCCTCCTCCTCCTTGTTGTCGTTGGAGGAGGGCACCCTGATGTCTTCGGACGATGAATCCGGCACCACGTTGCGCCGGGAACTTCTTCTGGTCCCCGTGGCCTTTTTCTTGGCCTTCTTCTCTGGCACCTCGTAGGGTGCCGGAGCCATAATCTCCGTCAGGAGTTCGTCTGCTGGGTCCTCAGGCAACGGAGCTAGACTGTCAATCCTCTCCACCGTCACCACATATTCCTGTTAAAATCAACATAGTGGCCTAAGTTTCTCCCACGAATATACTGAGGGGAAGCACGTCTTGCGAAATGTAGAATGCTTACCGCATTGGCCTGGCGCCTGGCGATGAGTCCCCGGTCCTCGGAGGTGGGGGGAGGAACTTTGCTGGCCTTGAACAACACCTTCCAGGCGTCTTTGTGCATTGTATCAAAGAGCTCTTGCAGTGTCTGGTGTTGGGCCGCGTCGAACTCCCACAAGTTGAACGCCCGTCTCTGACATGGGAGAATCTAGCGAAATAGCATGACCTGGACCACATTGACTAGCTTGATACTCTTGGTTATCATGTTTTGGACGCAGTTCTGGAGTCCGGTTAGCTCCGTGGATGCGCCCCAGGCTAGGCCCTTCCTCTTCAAGGAAGTGAGCCGCACAGGGATGCCGGATTGGAATTCGGGGGCCGCCTCCCATTTGGCGTCGCGTGGCTCGGTGATGTAGAACCACCCCGATTGCCACCCCTTCATGGTCTCCGCAAAGGAGCCTTGAAGCCAGGTGACATTGGGCATCTTGCCCACCATGGTGCCACCACACTCCACCTGCTGGATGACCACTATCTTTGGCTTTACGTTGAAGATCTTTAGCCACAAGCCAAAGTGGGGCCTGATGCAGAGAAAGGCCTCGCACATGACGATAAACGCCGAGATGTTGAGGATAAAGTTAGGGGCCAGATCATGAAAATCCAGCTCGTAATAGAACATGAGCCCACGGACAAATGGGTGGAGGGGGAATCCTAGTCCATGGACGAAGTGGGTGAGGAACACGACCCTCTCGTGGGGTCCCGAAGTCAGAATGATCTGCCCTGCATCCGGCAGCCGGTGCGCGATATCTGCGGCCAAGTATCTTGCCGCCCGGAGCTTCGTAATGCGCTCCTCCTTGACGGTGGAGGCCACCCACTTGCTTCCTGCTCCGGACATGTTTGGCTGTGCGGAGAAGGCGTGAACTAGGGCGCTGGAGCTCGAGGGTGCGAGAATGGATAAGAAAAGGAGGAAGAAGGCATGGGCAAAAATGGGGGATCCTTATCCCTTTATAGAGGCAACAAAAACAGTGCGCCTCCCCATTTGCCTGTTAAAAATCGCTTAATTCCCAAGCGCCACAATTGATGGCACGGTTGGGTTACCCATACCCGTATTGATGAGAATCCCGTGATAAGGGAAACACGATCTCCGCTTCGACAAGACATGCCCGGGAAACCGCCTCGCAATATGTGCGGTGGCTGGCTGCGGGAGGACGGTTCGATGATGACTCGACCATGGTGTGATGTCATGTTATTTAAAGATGTCAGCAGATTATATTTCTCTCTACGGTGGTATGTGAAAATCGTCTTTCAGAGCCAGACACGATTTAAGTGTTCGAGGTTTACTTTGGAGTATTCGGAGATGGAACCCGCCTTGCAATGCCGAAGACAATCTACGTGCCGGACTCATCATCATTGAAACCTGGTTCAGGGGCTACTGAGGGAGTCCTGGATTGGGGGGTATCCGGACAGCCGGACTATATACTTTGGCCGGACTGTTGGACCGTGAAGATACAAGTCTCAAGACTTCGTCCCGTGTCCGGATGGGACTCTCCTTTGCGTGGAAGACAAGCATGGCGATCCGGATGTTAGATCTCCTTCTTTGTAACCGACTCTGTGTAACCCTAGCCTCCTCCGGTGTCTATATAAACCGGAGGGTTTAGTCCGTAGGACAAAAACAATCATAATCATCATAGGCTAGCTCCTAGGGTTTAGCCTCTATGATCTCGTGGTAGATCAACTCTTGTAATACTCATATTATCAAGATCAATCAAGCAGGAAGTAGGGTTTTACCTCCATCTAGAGGGCCCGAACCTGGGTAAAACATCGTGTCCCCTGCCTCCTGTTACCATTAGCCTTAGACGCACAGATCGGGACCTCCTACTCGAGATTCGCCGGTTTTGACACCGACAACAGCAGCCTCACACCGCAGCCGAACCAGTGAACCCTCATACTCCTCTTCCCGTGGGCATCCACTGCTGCGTCTTCCCTGGCTCCGCGTCGTCCCCTTCCTAGGCCTCTCCGACGTCCACCGCCCTGGTGCTCTCGGTGCGGCGTGGTCAACATGGTCAAGGAACGACTTCCATCAGACGTGGACTGTACGTGGAGAGGCTGACAGCTGGGTCCATGGCCGCAACAAGGAAGTGCCTCCTTATTACACGGAAAATAATGATACCTCCACCTGACAGCAGGGACCCACCGGACGGGCCACTGTATTTTGCGAAAAAATGTTTCCCTCCTGACTGCTGGGACCCACCAGATACATCTTCGGACACAAGGAAGTGTGTCCAGAAAAAAAAAGATTCGCCCCCTGACTACTGGGGCCCACCAGCTACATCTTCGCACGCAAGGAAGTGCGTGACAGTCGGGACCCACCTGGTCGAAGCGTACGTAGCATTGTAATTCTGGTCGCGAACGTGTACGTACATACTAGTGGATGTAGAGGCGCGCACGTGTCATAGTAGAGGCGCACACGTGTCGTAGTAGAGGCGCGCACGTTTCGTAGTAGAGGCGTGTACGTGTCATAGTAGAGGCGCGCACGTAGCATGCACACGTACGTACAGTGGCCAGTGTGCAAGAAACAAAATACGACCACGTACATACGGGCGGGGTCTCGAACGCCTACTCGCGCATACGTACGGCCAGGGCTCGTGTACATGGCTGGGTCGGAACGGAGAAACAACATCGCCGTCGTGTTCATGGGGAGGCAACAGAATGCGTCGTGTTCATCGGGAGGCAACAGAATGCGTCATGTTCATCGGGAGGCAACGGAATGCGTGGGAGCCAACCGGTTTGGACGGAACATGCGATGGAAACGAGGCCTGGCGTACCACAGAACGGAGGAAACGACCTTGTGTTTGACCGGACACATTCAAAATGGGATCCTGTTCATCGGGAGGGGTCTGGTGTACCGCAAAACGGAGGTAACGGACCTCCTACGGTCAAAACGGGGGTCCTGTTGATCGGGAGGGGTGTGGCGTACCGCAAAACGGACGAAACAGACTTGTGTTGGAGCGCTACCGTCGAAACGGGGGGTCCTGTTCATCGGGAGGGGTGTGGCATACCGCAAAACGCGACTCCACGGGATACTGTTCATCTCCACCATCGATCTCCTCCAGCCTCCACGGGCTACCGTCGACCTCCTCGAGCCTCCACGGGCTATCATCGACCTCCTCCGGCCTCCACGGGCTCCTGTTCATCCAGCCTCCACCGCGCGGTACTCCTCCGGCTACTGTTCAACCACCCCTCCACGGGCACCCCTTCATCGTCTACGGTTCATCCAGCCCTCCACAGGCTCGTCCTGTTCATCCAGAGGCAACGCCACGGGGTCCTGCATTCACCCCCACCGCTCACTGTTCATCCACCCCCCCCTGCAATGCTCACTGTTCATCCAATCAATCAGCTTCAGTTAGCAGCAGTAGCGAAGGAATCGCTCGATTGGGTTCAGTTAACAGCCATTGATCGATCGCTCGGGTTCAGTAACGCGTAGCCTGCAGTGCAATCACTCGGGTCCAGTTAGAGCCCAACGCCTCGCTTGGGTTCAGTTAGAGCCAACGCCTCGCATGCATGTGCGTACATGTACAAGAGAAACGCGCATCGCTCGGCCCCCGACCACCCACCGTAACCGGGAACTCCCTGAAATTTTCCTCGCCCTTGCTTCTACCACGGTTTTTTCCATCAACGACGACCCAAAGAATGTCATGCAGCTGCGTCTCCAGCCCGCCCAGGACGAAAAGCCCATTTTCTGTCATGATTTTTTGTCATAGAAGTAGGAGCCCACAACATCTATGATGATACCGGGTTTTTTGTCACAATTATCGTCATAGAAGTGTCATAAGTATGACAGAAAAAATTTCGTTCGGCCCAAAATGTCACGGATGTGTCTTTTTTTGTAGTGACTGTTGCTTTAACAGCAGAAGCAACGAGTGGCATCTTTCAATCAAACCTTGAGTCAATGGCCAAGCTCCCGAACACCGTCTAAGGAGTCTAAACTACTTTGCGGCAGGATAGCCCGGCTCGTCCGGAGCTCAATTAAACACTCCGGCAAAAGCTAGGACAGGCCACATACTGCGGCTCAACCGATCTGTGGCACACAAACATTTCTTGCATTTTCCTTGCAGGTTCACCTTTGCGTAGGCCAGGACTGACGACATGGAAACAGCTTGAATGCATAAGGGAACCTTTAGATATCCCCCTCGATGACCATCCGACTACACTCCAGATTCGCACATAGTTTCCTCCCGCCTGGTCTCAACAGGTTCCGCAGTCATATTTCTTTTTATCACATTACGTGTACTCATACGCATCGACGTACTATTCAAATACAACACGTGGATTTACATGATGATTATCTGCTGTTATTTCTTATTGAAACTCTTTTGTCAAATGGCTTCTGTACACCGCGATATGCCTTAATATGCCAGGGGCTTCACTGTACCCATAATACGGCAATAAAGTCCGAACACCTTCATGGTAGTTCGGCACCCCAAACTTATAGCATTATATGCATCAGCTCTGAATCATGTCTTGGGTCAATAGTTGGGTTTGCCCGGCTCCCATGTTTTGCTGCCTTATGTTCCGCTATATCGGCTAAGGTGGCACAGGGAGAACTACTGTGATTGTCTCCTGGTTCTTCTGGACGAGCACCTCAGTAAAGAAAGCCGAAAACTAACTGTCATGATACGGAGAGAGCTGGTCAGCTATTCGAGAGGTTGTAAAATCTTTAAGGATTTCTTCCGCATAATGCCATAACCAATGCAGCGTGTGATGGATCGGCTTTTCTTCCGATCAGGTGCTTATAGAGCCCCTCGTGCGGTCTTCCGAACACCAGGGGTTGCGCCTACCTTCCTTTTGTCAAGCTCCTATGGGTAAGTGAGAGTGATAAAGCCCTATAGTCCGATTGCCTGGTTCATTGTGCTGAAAACCTCCTTCAAGGACCCAAAATTGGGATAAAGAGTGCTCAGGTTTATCCCGAACACCCCCGTACTTCCTACGTGGGGGCAGAAGCCGACGACTGGCCATCTCTCAGGATTAATATATAAAATGGCTGCGCAGGAGGATAAACTTTCAAATAACAGGCAATAAATAATAGAAATGACCTTGTTCAAAATTACAAAGGACAACATGATTGTATTCATGGAAATATAATGTCCTTGGTGCATTGCTCCACCGCAAGGCGGGATCCTTTCAGGACACTATCATAATATAACTCAGGCTTGCAGTGCTCCTTCCCCTCCGTCGGTCCTTCGGTCATCAGCTTTTCAGCATCCATCTTCCCCTAGTGCACCTTTGCACGGGCGAAGGCCATTCGCGCACCCTCTATACAGACCGACCGCTTGATGACATCAAGTCGAGGGCTTGCACTCACAAGCCGCTTCACAAGCCTGAAGTAGTTGCTTGGAATTGGCTCAGCAGGCCATAGTCGGATAATCAAATCCTTCATGGCTAGCTCGGCCATCTTATGCAGTTCGATTAGCTTCTTCAGTTGATCGGCAAAAGGCACCGGATAATTCGGTGCCAGATACTGCAACCAAAAGAGCCTATCCGCAGTGTTCCTTTCTTCAGCTCGGTAGAATTGGGCGGCATCAGATATGCAGCATGGCAGCTCCACAAATACACCTGGAGAAATCAGAATTCAAATTATCAACTTGATTTTCTCCTTTCAACTACCCGCTTTGTATAGAAAAAGCCTTACCAGCCGCAATCTTCGTCGCCTCCTGGATTTCCTTCAGGGCACCTTGGGCTTCCCCCTAGGCATCACTTGCGGCTTGGCAAGCTTGGGAGAGTTCGGATTCTTTCCCTGATAAACTCTGCTCCAAGGTCTCGCATTTCTTCACAGCCTCTTGAAGCTCTCGCTCAGCTTCAATAACCTGGGCCTCGTGCTTTTCGCGAAGAGCCTGCTCTGCGGCTGCCTTTTTCTCGGCCTCGGCCACAGCCTTCTTAAGAGCCTCGACTTCGGTCATCGCCCCTAGAGCAAATCATGAAACATATTTTTACCATACTAAAAATTTGTTCGCACTAAACACGAGCAAGGTTTGTGCATACCTTGTTTATCCTCCAACTGCCTTTTCAACTAGCCAAGTTCTTCTTTGGCCCGCTCCAGACTTTGATTCAGTCCGGAGAGTTCCGCAGTATGAGAGGTAGCAGTCGCTACAGACGCCTGCTTATAAAAGAAGAGAGATATATGCCATCAAGTGAGTCTCCTGCGAGTATAAATTTGATCCTCTGTCCGGTTCTTTCTTTCACCGAACAGTGTATCGGGGGCTACTATCTATACTATGACACTCTTCGAAACCCCTTAAAACATACCTCAAAGCCCGTTATAAGCCTGACGCAGGCTTCATCCAGTCCTCTCTCAGCGGACTGAATCTTCTCTATCACTGCACCCATAAGGGCGCGGTGTTCATCGACGATCCAGGCGCTTTCCAGTGCCGCCGATAGAGTATTCAGCACCTCTGGTTGGATAGAGGTTGCCAGCAGAACAGCCACACCCCCTCTAGCCGAGGGAGGCAGCTTGCCCGATTCTAGAGAAGTATTGGTCTCTAGAATTGCGTTCGGCTGGGGGCCGAATTCAACATAGCCCCCACCATTGACGTCCATGGGGAACTTCTCTCCCATGTGTCCGGCCCCTGAAGCTTGACCTCCTGCCGCCGCCTTTATGATCTCTTCTCCCCCTCCTTGTCCTAGGTCCTTCTGGGACGAAACCTCGGTTTCATTCACATGTTTTGGGGGAAGGGGCCTTCGGGGGTGTCCCACTTTCCATAGCATCCGAGCCCGAGAAATCCTCCGACGAGGCTTGTTCGGTGCGGGACCTCGTCGGACTGCAACAAAAAAGGATGGCCCAATGATCAAAACGTCAGGCCATAGTGAGTCATGGATGCGTAAATGTGTTCGGATTTTATATACTCACGAGTTCACCAGGGGCTGGGCCCTGGGATCCCACTCCGGGCTACTGTCGGCGGCAGCAATGGGCCCCTCTGGAAGAGGAGTTTTTCCCTTCTTAGGCGACTCAGCCTCCAAGGACGTGGTGGCCGTCCTCTTCTTTCTTCCCCCCGCTGGAGATTCGTCTTCCTCCTCCTCCTCATTCTCTTCGAGGCAGAACGGGCATTAGAGTCTTCGAACATTGCGTCCGAGGCGCCACGGCGACGGAGGCCGCCCCTGGTCTTTTTGGCCTCCTTCTCGGCCTTCTTCTTCGGCGCCTTGTAAGGCGTCGGGACCAGCATCTTCGTTAGAAGTGGGCCGGCTGGTTCTTCAGGCAGTGGGGCCGGATAGTAGATCCTCCCCGCCTTCTTCGTCCATCCCTAGGAGAGTTGAGGAGAACACAGTAAGCATTTCCCTTGGGTTATGCGAATAAAACTTATAATGACTTACCGAACTTGCAGGGCGGGACAGTTGGTACCCGCGGTCCTCGGCTGAGTCCATCCATGACTTGCTGGACTTGAAAAGCACTTTCCAGATGTCTTTGTGCGAGGACCCAAAGAGCTCTCGCAGGGTCTAGTGCTTGGCCGGGTCGAATTCCCATAAATTGCAAGCCCGGTGTTGACAAGGAAGGATCCGGCAAACTAACATCACCTGGACCATATTGACAAGTTTGGTACTCTTGTCTTCCATATCCTTGACGCGCGCCTGGAGCACTGACAGTTCGGCGAATGAAGACCAGTTCAGGCCCTTCTTAGGCCAGGACGTGAGCTGCAGGGGGTCTCTGGATTAGAATTCTAGAGCAGCGCCCCATTCCGTACCATGCGACTCAGTGATGTAAAACCACTGTTGCTGCCACTCTGGCGGAATCATTGAAAGTACCTGTTGGCCATGTGAAGTTGGGCATCTTGCTCACCATGGCGCCTCCGCACTCAGCGTGCTCGCCAGTCACTACCTTGGGCTTCACATTAAAGACCTTCAGCCATAAGCCAAAGTGTGGCGAGATGCGGAGAAAGCCTCGCACACGACGATGAATTTCGAGATGTTGAGGAAGAAATTGGGGGATAGATCGTGAAAATCAATCCCATAATAATACATGATGCCGCGAACGAATGGGTGGAGGGGAAACCCCAGCCCGCGGACAAAATGAGGGAGGAATATAACCCTCTCGTGGGGTTCCGGAGTAGGGACGATCTGTCCCGCCGACGGAAGACGGTGGCTGATTTTCTTGGCCAGATACCCGGCCTCCCGAAGCTTTTTGATATCCTTCTCCCGGACGGTAGAGGCCATCCACTTGCCTCCTGCTCCGGATCCGGACATTTCCGGAAAGCCTTTGTGGGCGGAGAAGATGAACGCTTGGGCGCTAGGGCTCGAGCAAGGGGGAATGGATGAGTAGAGGAAGAAGAAGGCGTGGGTGAAAAAAGGGAGTCCTTATCTCCTTATAAAGGCAGCAGGGATCCTACGCCTCCCCACTTGCCCGGTAAACTCGCTTATTCCCCAAGCCCCATGATTGATGGTGCGATTGGGTTACCTGATACGTCTATTTTGCATCATGCTTTTATGTCAATATTTATTGCATTATGGGCTGTTATTTCACGTTATGTCACAATACTTATGGCTATTCTCTCTTATTTTACAAGGTTTACATGAAGAGGGAGAATGCCGGCAGCTGGAATTCTGGGTTGGAAAAGGAGCAAATATTGCAGGACTATTCTGTGCAACTCCAAAAGTCCTGAAACTCCATGGGATACCTTAAAATAAATAAAGAAAAATCGTCGCCAAAGATGAAGGCCAGGGGCCCACACCCTGCTCACGAGGGTGGGGGGCGCCCCCCTACCTCGTGGCCCCCCTGGTGGCTCTCCGACATCCATCTTCTCCCATATGAAGTCTTTCGATGAGAAAAAAATAGAAGAGAACCTTTCGAGACGAGACTCCGCCGCCACGAGGCGGAACCTTGGCGGAACCAATCTAGGGCTCCGATAGAGCTGTTCTGCCGGAGACACTTCCCTCCGGGAGGGGGAAATCGTCACCATCGTCATCACCAACGCTCCTTCCTTTGGGAGAGGGCAATCTCCATCAACATCTTCACCAGCACCATCTCATCTCCAAACCCTAGTTCATCTCTTGTATCCGATTCTTGTCTCCAAGTCCGGGATTGGTGCTAGTAGGTTGCTAGTAGTGTTGATTACTCCTTGTAGTTGATGCTAGTTGGTTTATTTGGTGAAGATCTTATGTTCAGATCCTTTATGCATATAATACCCCTCTGATTATGAACATGAATATGCTTTGTGAGTAATTACGTTTGTTCCTAAGGACAAGGGAGAAGTCTTGCTATTAGTAGTCATGTGAATTTGGTATTCGTTTGATATTTTGATAAGATGTATGTTGTCTAACCTCTAGTGGTGTTATGTGAACATCGACTACATAACACTTCACCATTATTTGGGCCTAGAGGAAGGCATTGGGAAGTAATAAGTAGATGATGGGTTGCTAGAGTGACAGAAGCTTAAACCCTAGTTTATGCGTTGCTTCGTAAGGGGCTGATTTGGATCCATATGTTTCATGCTATGGTTATGTTTACCTTAATACTTTTGTTGTAGTTGCGGATGCTTGCAATAGAGGTTAATCATAAGTGGGATGCTTGTCCAAGTAAGGGCAGTACCCAAGCACTGGTCCACCCACATATCAAATTATCAAAGTACCGAACGTGAATCATATGAGCGTGATGAAAACTAGCTTGATGATATTCCCCTATGTCCTCGGGAGCGCCTTTCCTATTATAAGAGTTTGTCCAGGCTTGTCCTTTGCTACAAAAAGGATTGGGCCACCTTGCTGCACTTTATTTACTTTTGTTACTTGTTACTCGCCACAATTTATCCTATCACAAAACTATCTGTTACCACTTATTTCAGTACTTGCAGAGAATACCTTGCTGAAAACCGCTTATCATTTCCTTCTGCTCCTCGTTGGGTTTGACTCTCTTACTTATCGAAAGGACTATGATAGATCCCCTATAGTTGTGGGTCATCAAGACTCTTTTCTAGCGCCGTTGCCGGGGAGTTAAGCGCCTTTGGTAGGTGGAATTTGGTAAGGAAAAATTTATTTAGTGTGCTGAAATTTTCTGTCACTTGTTACTATGGAAAGTAATTGTTTGAGGGGCTTGTTCGGGGTATCTTCACCCCGTCCGATTGAGCCAAGAGTTGCTCCTCAACCTACTGAACCTACTGAATCTATTTAAAATGAAACTGCTTTTCAGATTCCTTCGGGTATGATGGAGAAACTGCTAGCTAACACTTTCGCAGGAGATGGAACAAAGCATCCTGACGAACATCTACGCTTTGTTGCAGGTATACCCGATGATGTTGTTAAGCGGAAGGCTTTCCCTTTATCTTTGGAGGGAGACGCATTGACATGGTATAGGCTATGTGATGATACGAGATCATGGAACTATAAAAGATTGAAATTGGAATTTCATCAAAAGTATTACCCTATGCGTCTTGTTCATCGTGATCGCAATTATATATATAATTTTTGGTCTCGCGAAGGAGAAAGCATCGCTCAAGCTTGGGGGAGGCTTAAATCAATGTTATATTCATGCCCCAATCATGAGTTCTCAAAATTGACAATTCTCCAGAATTTTTATGCTCGGCTTTCTGACAATAATCGCACGATGCTCGATACTTCTTATGCTGGCTCTTTTATGATGAAGTCTATTGAATTTGGATGGAATCTATTGGATAGAATTAAACGCAACTCTGAAGATTAGGACCTCGATGAAGGTAAGGAGTCAGGTATGACACCTAAGTTTGATTGTGTTAAATCTTTTATGGATACCGATATTTTCCGTAAGTTTAGCACTAAATATGGACTTGACTCTGAGATAGTAGCTTCTTTTTGTGAATCTTTTGCTACTTATGTTGATCTCCCCAAGGAGAAGTGGTTTAAATATCATCCTCCCATAGAATTAAAAGTAGCTGCACCTATTAAAGTTGAAGAAAAGATTGTCACTTATAATGATCCTATTGTTCCTACTTCTTATGTTGAGAAACCCCCTTTCCCTGTTAGAATGAAGGATCATGCTAAAGCTTCAACTGTTGTTCGTAAAAGCAATACTAGGACTTATACACCTCCTGAGCAAGTCAAAGTAGAACCCAATATTGCTATTGTTAAAGATCTCTTGTCTGATAATATTGATGGGCATGTTATTCAATTCACTAGTGAAACTGCTACAATTGCTAAACCCTGTGATAGAGATAAGCATGGACATGTGGTAGGCGTGCCTGTCATTTCTGTTAAAATAGGAGATCATCGTTATCATGGCTTATGTGATATGGGTGCTAGTGCTAGTGTTATACCTATTGGCTTATACAAAGAGATTATGCATGAGATTGCACCTGCTGAGTTAGAGGAAATTGATGTTACAATTAAACTTGCCAATAGAAATACTATATCTCCAATGGGAATTGTTAGAGATGTTGAAGTCTTGTGTGGGAAAACCAAATATCCCGCTGATTTTCTTGTTCTTGGTTCTCCACAAGATAGCTTTTGTCCCATTATATTTGGTAGACCCTTCTTGCGTACTGTTAATGCTACGATAGATTGCGAAAAGAATGTTGTTACTGTTGGCTTGGATGATATGGTTCATAAGTTTAATTTCTCTAAATTTAGTAAACAACATCGTGAGGAAGAATTGCCTAGTAAGGATGAAATTATTGGTCTTGCTTCTATTGTTGTACCTCCTAGTGATCCTTTAGAACACTATGTGCTAGACCATGAAATGATATGTTCATGAATGAAAGAAGGGAAATAGATGAAGTATTCTTTAAACAGGAACCTATTCTGCAACACAATTTTCCTGTTGAAATCCTAGGGGATCCTCCTCCACCCAAGGGTGATCCCGCGTTTGAGCTTAAACCGTTGCCTGATAATCTTAAATATGCTTATCTTGATGAAAAGAAAATATATCCTGTCATTATTAGCGCTAACCTTTCAGAGCATGAAGAAGAAAGATTATTGAAAACTCTGAAGACGCATCGTGTTGCTATTGGATATACTCTGGGTGATCTTAAGGGCATCAGTCCCACTCTATGCCAACATAAAATAAATTTGGAAGCAGATGCTAAACCAGTGCGTGATCCTCAACGACGTTTGAATCCTAAAATGAAAGAAGTGGTAAGAAAAGAAATACTCAAGCTTCTGGAGGCAGGTATAATTTATCCCGTTGCTGATAGTCAGTGGGTAAGTCCTGTCCATTGTGTCCCTAAGAAGGGAGGTATTACTGTTGTCCCTAATGATAAAGATGAATTGGTTCCGCAAAGGATTATCACAGGTTATAGGATGGTAATTGATTTCCACAAATTAAATAAGGCTACTAAGAAAGATCATTACCCCTTACCTTTTATTGATCAAATGCTAGAAAGATTATGCAAACATACACATTATTGCTTTCTAGATGGTTATTCTGGTTTTTCTCAAATACCTGCGTCGGCTAAAGATCAATCAAAGACTACTTTTACATGCTCTTTTGGTACTTTTTCTTATGACGTATGCCTTTTGGTTTATGTAATGCACCTGCTACCTTTCAAAGATGCATGATGGCTATATTCTCTGACTTTTGTGAGAAAATTTGTGAGGTTTTCATGGACGACTTTTCCGTCTATGGTTCCTCTTTTGATGATTGCTTGAGCAATCTTGCTCGAGTTTTGCAGAGATGTGAAGAAACTAATCTTGTCTTGAATTGGGAAAAGTGCCACTTTATGGTTAATGAAGGTATTGTCTTGGGGCACAAAGTTTCTGAAAGAGGTATTGAAGTTGATAAAGCCAAGGTTGATACTATTGAAAAGATGCCATGTCCCAAGGACATCAAAGGTATAAGAAGTTTCCTTGGTCACGCCAGATTTTATAGGAGGTTCATTAGGGACTTCTCAAAAATCTCTCGGTCTCTGACTAATTTATTGCAAAAAGATGTACCATTTGTCTTTGATGATGATTGTGTAGAAGCATTTGAAATACTTAAGAAAGCATTAGTCTCTGCACCTGTTGTTCAACCACCTGATTGGAATTTACCTTTTGAAATTATGTGCGATGCTAGTGATTATGCTGTAGGTGCTGTTCTGGGGCAAAGAGTTGATAAGAAATTGAATGTTATCCATTATGCTAGAAAGACTCTAGACAATGCTCAAAGAAATTATTCTACTACCGAAAAGGAACTTTTAGCGGTTGTATTTGCTTGTGATAAATTCAGACCCTATATTGTTGATTCTAGAGTAACTATTCACACAGATCATGCTGCTATTAAATATCTTATGGAAAAGAAAGATGCAAAACCTATACTCATTAGATGGGTTCTCTTGCTTCAGGAATTTGATTTACATATCGTTGATAGAAAAGGAGCTGAGGACCCCGTTGCAGATAATTTATCTAGGTTAGAGAATGTTCTTGATGACCCACTGCCTATTGATGATAGCTTTCCTGATGAGAAATTAAATGTCATAAGTACTTCTCATAGCACTCCTTGGTATGCTGATTATGCTAATTATATTGTTGCTAAATTTATACCACCTAGCTTCACATACCAACAAAAGAAAAAGTTTTTCTATGACTTGAGACATTACTTTTGGGATGACCCACATCTTTATAAGGAAGGAGTAGATGATGTTATTAGATGTTGTGTACCTGAGCATGAACAGGAACAGATCCTACGCAAGTGTCACTCTGAGGCTTATGGAGGACACCACGCTGGAGATAGAACTGCACATAAGGTATTGCAATCCGGTTTTTATTGGCCTACTCTCTTCAAGGATGCCCGTAAGTTTGTTTTATCTTGCGATGAATGTCAAAGAATTGGTAATATTAGTAGACATCAAGGAATGCCTATGAATTATTCACTTGTTATTGAGCCATTTGATGTTTGGAGCTTTGCTTATATGGGACCTTTTCCTGCCTCTAATGGATACACTCATATATTAGTTGATGTTGATTACGTTACTAAGTGGGTAGAAGTTATTCCAACTAGTAGTGTTGATCATAACACTTCTATTAAAATGCTTAAGGAAGTTATTTTTCCGAGGTTTGGAGTCCCTAGATACTTAATGACTGATGGTGGGTCACACTTTATTCATGGTGCTTTCCGTAAGATGCTTGCTAAATACGACGTTAATCATAGAATTGCATCTCCATATCACCCGCAGTCTGGTGGTCAGGTAGAATTGAGCAATAGAGAGCTCAAATTAATTTTGCAAACGACTGTCAATATGTCTAGAAAGAATTGGTCCAAGAAACTGAATGATGCATTATGGGCCTATAGAACTGCGTACTAAAATCCTATGGGTATGTCTCCGTATAAAATGGTTTATGGGAAAGCATGTCACTTACCTCTCGAACTAGAACATAAGGCTTATTGGGCTATTAAAGAGCTCAACTATGACTTCAAACTTGCCGGTGAGAAGAGGTTATTTGATATTAGCTCACTTGATGAATGGAGAACCCAAGCTTATGAAAATGCCAAGTTGTTTAAAGAAAAAGTTAAAAGGTGGCATGACAAAAGGATACAAAAGCGTGAGTTTAATGTAGGTGATTATGTATTGCTATACAACTCTCGTTTAAGATTTTTTGCAGGAAAACTTCTCTCCGAATGGGAAGGTCCTTACGTTATCGAGGAGGTCTATCATTCCGGTGCCATAAAAATCAACAACTTCGCAGGCACAAATCCGAAGGTGGTAAACGGTCAAAGGATCAAACACTATATTTCAGGTAATCCCATAAATGTTGAAACTAATATTATTGAAACCGTAACCCCGGAGGAATACATAAGGGACACTTTCCAGAACGTTCTAGACTCCGAAAAGGAATAGGTATGTGGTACGGTAAGTAAACCGACTCCAAAACAATTTTTAAGGCAATATTTCTCCGTTTTGGAATATTTAGAAAAATAAAAAAATAAGTAGCAGTCCGGGGAGGACACGAGGCCTCCACGAGGGTGGAGGGCGCGCCCTACCCCCTGGGCGCGCCCCCTACCTCGTGAGCACCTCGTGTGCCCTCCGGACTCCGTTTCCTTGCACAGTATGTATTTTGGTCGGTAAAAGTTCACTATATATACTCCCGAAGGTTTTGACTCTCGTATCGCGCAAATCTCCCCTGTTCTTGTTTCGAGCTGTTTTTCTGACAGGTCTAGAGCACCATGACTTCTCCCTCCTCCAACAACGAAGACAAGGATGCTTGGCTATTGAAGATAGAGTTGAAAAGAGAGGAACCAGAAGAAATCAACAAGGATGAAGGGATCAAGAAGGCCACGGAGGTTCAAGCTCCGGTGGTGAAAGAAGAAGACATCCCTCAACCTTTACCTAACCTTTTTACCCCAACAGAGCTTGAAGCCTTCAAGATGATTGAGTTAGCCCGCATACAGAACAAGTATCTTACACAGGACAATATTTTGTTGAAGGATCATATTGCCGGGCTCAAGAACATTATCCGCAAGTTGGAGGAGCTTTTACGCTCGATGTGCGATTATCCACCGTCATCATCACCACCTCCATCACCTCTGAGGAAATAATCACATGGGTATGGGCACTCCCCTTGGCAACTGCCAAGCTTGGGGGAGGTGCCCTGGTATCGTATCACCATCACAACTCCTATCTTTACCTTTTTCTTAGTTCGATCCTATTAGTAGTATCTTGATTTAGTAGAATAAAGTCATGGCATGATCTAGTTTTGAGTTTTGCTTTATGATCCTTCTTTGTAATCGAGTCCGTGAGCTATATAATAAAGATTAGTGTTGAGTCAAGGGCTTGAGTTTTTGCCATGATCTTGGGTGATTAGAAGAAAAAGAATAAAAAGAATCAAAGAGTTCATATTGGTCTTATTGAAAGTAATGACTTCACATAGAAAGAGTATGATGATTTAAAGTTGTTGGGAGTTGATAAATATAGCTTTGCTCATCGTTGCAATTAATAGGAAGTAATAAGGGAAGAGAGGTTTCACATATAGATATATTATCATTGACTTCTTTTATGATTGGGAGCACTCATTAAAATATGACATGCTAAAGAGTTGAGGTTGGACAAGGAAGACAACATAATGAGTTATCTTTTCTTACATCTGAGATAAAGTATGTTGTCATGGTTCCTCTACCGTGTTGAGCTTGCCTTTCCCCCTCATGCTAGCCAAATTCTCAGCACTAAGTAGAAATACTACTTGTGCTTCCAAATACCCTTAAACCAGTTTTGCCATGAGAGTCCACCATATCTACCTATGGATTGAGTAAGATCCTTCAAGTAAGTTGTCATCGGTGCAAGCAATAAAAATTGCTCTCTAAATATGCATGACTTATTAGTGTGGAGAAAATAAACTTTGTACGAACTTGTTGTGGACGCAATAAAAGCGACGGACTGCATAATAAAGGTCCACATGCAAGGGGAAATATAAAGTGATGTTCTTTTCCATTAAGATTTTGTGCATCAACCCTAAACACGCATGACAACCTCTGCTTCCCTCTGCGAAGGGCCTATCTTTTATTATAATCCTCTACCTTATGCAAGAGTCATGGTGATCTTCACCCTTCCTTTTTCATTTTATCCTTTGGCAAGCTCAGCATGTTGGAAAGAACATGATATATATATATATCTAACTGGATGTGGGGGAGCATGAATTATTATTGTTGACATTACCCTTGAGGTAAAAGGTTGTGGGGCAAAAACTATAAGCCCCTATCTTTCTCTGTGTCCGATTAAAACTCCGTAACCACAAGTATCACGTGAGTGTTAGCAATTATGAAGGACTAAGTGATAGTTGAGTATGTGGACTTTCTTTTAAGCTCTGACATAGACTCTTTCCGATGTTATGATAAATTGCAATTGCTTCAATGACTGAGGGTATAAATTTGATGGTGCTCATTAAGTTTTCTGATTCATATTTTGGCTTTGTGAAAAGATCATCACTTGGACATAAGTAATCATATGACAAAATCCATATATGTTGCTGTTATGAAATAATCATGATGCCTTCATGTCCGTATTTTATTTTTATCGACGCCTCTACCTCTAAACATGAGGACATATTTATTGTTATCGGCTTTTCGCTTGAGGACAAGCGAGGTCTAAGCTTGGGGGAGTTGATACGTCCATTTTGCATCATGCTTTTATGTCAATTATTATTGCATTATGGGCTGTTATTTCACGTTATGTCACAATACTTATGGCTATTCTCTCTTATTTTACAAGGTTTACATGAAGAGGGAGAATGCCGGCAGCTGGAATTCTGGGCTAGAAAAGGAGCAAATATTGAAGGACTATTCTGCGCAACTCCAAAAGTCCTGAAACTCCACGAAATACCTTAAAATAAATAAAGAAAAATCGTCGGCAAAGATGAAGGCCAGGGGGCCCACACCCTGCTCATGAGGGTGGGGGGCACCCCCCTGGGCGCGCCCCCTACCTCGTGGGCCCCCTAGTGGCTCTCCGACGTCCATCTTCTCCCATATGAAGTCTTTTGATGAGAAAAAATAGAAGAGAACCTTTCGGGACAAGACTCCGCCGCCACGAGGCAGAACCTTGGCGGACCAATCTAGGGCTCCGACAGAGCTGTTCTGCCGGGGACACTTCCCTCCGGGAGGGGGAAATCATCACCATCATCATCACCAACGCTCCTCCCTTTGGGAGAGGGCAATCTCCATCAACATCTTCACCAGCACCATCTCATCTCCAAACCCTAGTTCATCTCTTGTATCCGATTCTTGTGTCCAAGTCCGGGATTGGTGCTAGTAGGTTGCTAGTAGTGTTGATTACTCCTTGTAGTTGATGCTAGTTGGTTTATTTGGTGGAAGATCATATGTTCAGATCCTTTATGCATATTATTACCCCTCTGATTATGAAAATGAATATGCTTTGTGAGTAATTACGTTTGTTCTTGAGGACAAGGGAGAAGTCTTGCTATTAGTAGTCATGTGAATTTGGTATTCGTTTGATATTTTGATAAGATGTATGTTGTCTAACCTTTAGTGGTGTTATGTGAACGTCGACTACATAAGACTTCACCATTATTTGGGCCTAGAGGAAGGCATTGGGAAGTAATAAGTAGATGATGGGTTGCTAGAGTGACAGAAGCTTAAACCCTAGTTTATGCGTTGCTTCGTAAGGGGCTGATTTGGATCCATATGTTTCATGCTATGGTTAGGTTTACCTTAATACTTTTGTTGTAGTTGCGGATGCTTGCAATAGAAGTTAATCATAAGTGGGATGCTTGTCCAAGTAAGGGCAGTACGCAAGCACCGGTCCACCCACATATCAAATTATCAAAGTACCGAACGCGAATCATATGAGCGTGATGAAAACTAGCTTGACGATATTCCCATGTGTCCTCGGGAGCATTTTTCCTATTATAAGAGTTTATCCAGGCTTGTCCTTTGCTACAAAAAGGATTGGGCCACCTTGCTGCACTTTATTTACTTTTGTTACTTGTTACTCGCCACAATTTATCCTATCACAAAACTATCTATTACCACTTATTTCAGTACTTGCAGAGAATACCTTGCTGAAAACTGCTTATCATTTCCTTCTGCTCCTCGTTGGGTTAGACACTCTTACTTATCGAAAGGACTACGATAGATCCCCTATAATTGTGGGTCATCATTACCCACACCCATATTGATGAGAATCCCGTGATAAGGGGACATGATCTCTGCTTTGACAAGACGTGCCAAAGAATCCGCCTCGTGATATGTGCAGTAGCTGGTTGAGGAAAACGGTTCGAATAATGACCGGGCTGTGGCGTGATGTCACGATATGAAAAGTTGTCAGCAGATTAGATTTGTGGAATATTGTGCTCTCTACGATGGTATGTGGAATTTGTTTTGCAGAGTCGGACACGATCCTCGTGTTCAAAATCTTCTATGGAGTATTCGGAGAAGGAACCTGCCTTGCAATGCCGAAGACAATCTTTGCGCCGGACTCATCGTCATTGAAGCCTGGTTCAGGGGCTACTGAGGGTGTCCTGGATTAGGGGTACTTGGACAGCCGGACTATATACTTTGGCTGGACTATTGGACTATGAAGATACAAGATTGAAGACTTCGTCCCGTGTCCGGGTGGGACTCTCCTTTGCGTGGAAGGCAAGCTTGGCGATTCGAATATGTAGATCTCCTTCTCTGTAACCGACTCTGTGTAACCCTAGCCCCCTCTAGTGTCTATATAAACCGGAGGGTTTAGTCCGTAGGACAACAACAATCATAATCATAGGCTAGCTTCTAGGGTTTAGCCTCCACGATCTCGTGGTAGATCAACTCTTGTAATACTCATATCATCAAGATCAATCAAGCAGGAAGTAGGGTATTACCTCCATCGAGAGGGCCCGAACCTGGGTAAACATTGTATCTCCTGCCTCCTGTTACCATTAGCCTTAGACGCACAGTTCGGGACCCCCTACCCGAGATCCACCGGTTTTGACACCGACAGCGCGCGCCCTCCCAAGACCAATCCAAATTGGACAAGGGGTGGGGCGCGGCCCCCCTTTCCTTCTCCCACTCCCCCTTTCCCCTTTCCCTCTCCATTGGAAGGAAGGAGGGGGGCCGAATCCTACTTGGACTAGGAGTCCAAGTAGGACTCCCCCTTGGCGCCCCCTCCTAGGCCGCCGGCCTCCTCCTCCCCCCTTTATATACAGGGGCGGGGGGCACCCTAAAGGCACACCAAGATTTGTCTTAGCCGTGTGTGGTGCCCCCTCCACAGTTTTCTCCTCCGATCATAGTGTCGTAGAGCTTAGGCGAAGTCCTGCGTGGATCACATCACCATCACCGTCACCGCGTCGCTATGCTGATGGAACTCTCCCTGACCCTCTACTGGATCAAGAGCTCGAGGGACATCATAGAGCTGAACGTGTGCTGAACACAGAGCTGTCGTATGTTCGGTACTTGGATCGGTTGGATCATGAAGACGTTCGACTACATCAACCGCGTTAACATAACGCTTCCGCTTTAGATCTCTAAGGGAACGTGGGCATACTATCCCCTCTCATTGCTATGCATCTCCTAGATGATCTTGCATGATCGTAGGAATTTTTTCGAAATTGCATGCTACGTTCCCAAACAGTGGTATCAGAGCCAGGTCTATGCGTAGATGATATGCACGAGTAGAACAAATGAGTTGTGGGCGATAATAGTCATACTGCTTACCACTCACGTCTTACTTTGATTCGGCGGTATTGTTGGATGAAGTGGCCCGGACCGACATTACATGACTGCGTTCATGAGACTGGTTCTACCAACGTGCTTCGCACACAGGTGGCTAGTCGGTGTCTATTTCTCCATCTTTAGTTGAATCGAGTTTGACTATGGCCGGTCCTTGTTGAAGGTTAAAATGGCACACTTGGCGAAAAATCGTTGTGTTTTTGATGTGTAGGTAAGAACTGTTCTTGCTAGAAGCCCATAGAAGCCACATAAAACTTGCAACAACAAAGTAGAGGACGTCTAACTTGTTTTTGCAGGGCATGTTGGGATGTGATATGGTCAAGACGTGATGAGATATAAATTGTTGTTTGAGATGATCATGTTTTGTAGAAGTTATCGGCAACTGGCAGGAGCCTTATGGTTGTCGCTTTATTGTATAAAATGCAATCGTCATGTAATTGCGTTACTTTATCACTAAGCAGTAGCAATAGTTATAGAAGCAATAGTTGGCGAGACGACAATGATGCTATGATGGAGATCAAGGTGTCAAGCCGGTGCGATGGAGATCATAACTGTGCTTTGGAGATGGAGATCAAAGGCACAAGATGATGATGGCCATGTCATGTCACATATTTTGATTGCATGTGATCTTTATCTTTTATGCATCTTATTTTGCTTAGTACGGAGGTAGCATTATAAGATGACCCCTCACTAAATTTCAAGGTATAAGTGTTCTCCCTGAGTATGCACCGTTGCGACAGTTCGTCGTGCCGAGACACCACGTGATGATCAGGTATGATAAGCTCTACGTTCACATACAATGGGTGTAAGACAGTTTTGCACATGCAGAATACTCGGGTTAAACTTGACGAGCCTAGCATATGCAGATATGGCCTCGGAACACTGAGACCAAAAGGTCGAACGTGAATCATATAGTAGATATGACCAACATAGAGATGTTCACCACTGAAAACTACTCCATCTCGCGTGATGATCGGACATGGTTTAGTTGATATGGATCACGTGATCATTTAGATGACTAGAGGGATGTCTATCTAAGTGGGAGTTCTTAAGTAATATGATTAATTGAACTTTAATTTATCATGAACTTAGTCCGGATAGTTTTTGCATATCTATGTTGTAGATCAATAGCTCGCGTATAGCTCCCCTGTTTTTTTTTTGATATGTTCCTAGAGAAAAATAAGTTGAAAGATGATAGTAGCAATGATGCGGACTGGGTCCATGATCTGAGGATTATCCTCATTGTTGCACAAAAGAATTATGTTCTTGATGCACCGCTAGGTGACAGAACTATTGTAGGAGCAGATGCAGATGTTATGAACATTTGACAAGCTTGGTATGATGACTAATTGATAGTTTAGTGCACCATGCTTTACGGCTTAGAAGCGGGACTTCCAAAATGTTTTGAACGACGTGGAGCATATGAGATGTTCCAAGAGTTGAAATTGGTATTTCAGAATCATGCCCGTGTTAAGAGGTATGAGACCTCTGACAAAGTACTTTGCCTACAAGATGGAGAAGAATAGCTTAGCTAGTGAGAATATGCTCAGAATGTCTGGATACTACAATCGCTTGAATCAAGTGGGAGTTAATCTTCCAGAAAAGATAGTGATTGACAGAGTTCTCTAGTCTCGATCATCAAGTTACTAGAACTTCGTGATGAACTATAATATGCGAGGGATGACGAAAATGATTCCCAAGCTCTTCGCAATGCTGAAATAAACAAAGGTAGAAATCAAGAAAAAGCATCAAGTGTTGATAAGACCACTAGTTTCAAGAAAAGGGCAGGGAAAGGAAAGGAAAAACTTCAAAAGAATGGCAAGAAAGTTGCCACTCCCATGAAGAAGCCCAAAGCCAGACCCAATCCTGAAATTGAGTGCTTCTACTGCAAAAGAAATGGTCACTGGAAGTGGAACTGCCCTAGATACTTGGCGGATAAGAAGGATGGCAAAGTTAACAAAGGTATATTTGATATACATATTATTGATGTGTACTTTACTAGTGTTTATAGCAACCCCTCGGTATTTGATACTGGCACAGTTGCTAAGAGTAGTAACTAGAAATAGGAGTTGCAAGATAAATAGAGACTACTTAAAGATGAGGTGACGATGTGTGTTGGGAGTGATTCCAAGGTTGATACGATCACCATCGCACACTCCCTCTACCTTCGGGATTAGAATTGAACCTAAATAAATGTTATTTGGTGTTTGCGTTTGTAACACCCCCAGTGTCATGCTACAGTAACCCACTGCGATTAAGCTAATCATTTTTACTAAACAATGCTTGATCACCTTTGATTCAAATATCCTTTTAAATTTCCACTTTCAAGTCAAATTCAATTCGCAAGTGAAATTTGGAGTTGCACAAAAGTTGCTGCAAATAGTTCATCTTTTACCCAAAATTCCATAAACATTTAATTGTTAAGGAACACAACATCATATCCAAGCTTATAGCAAATAAAGCAGTGTCGTTTCAGCATTTTAAAATGCTATTTTACTTGTGAAAATTCCAAATGGGTTTAGTTGCCCCTCAAACTTTTTATGGCAGTGCCAAACACTACAAAGAATTTAAGTGGCCTAGTCCCACAATTTTTCAAAGTATTTTGGTAGCCCAAACCTTTCCCTAGTTGTCTCTGTCTTAAAAACACAGAAAACCAGAAAAGAGTAAGGGCCTACTTGGCCCCTGGCCTATGGCCCACCCCACCTACTCAACATCTCCTTTCTCCTGTACACAGGGAGAGCGTGTCGCTCATCCACCGGCACCATGGACGGTGATGCACACACGTCGGGCATCCACCCGAGCTCCGGAGGAGATAAGGCTGATCCCAAGCACCCTGCAGCGAAACCCTAGACCGCCCACATCCGTCTCCCCATCGATCCCCCGTCTTCCTCATCCCCTTCTACTCGATCTCAGACGCGTGAGCTCCGCGTGACCGAGCTCCTCCCCGTCGTTGCCGCGGCCACCACACGCCCCTCTCCACGCAGGCGAGTCCAGGAGGACCGCCGCCATCCACTATGCCGTCTGCTACCTCTTGAGCACTGCGCTGGATTTCCCTGAAGAGGAGAGGATGATGCAGCAAAGTAGCGTAAGTATTTCCCTCAGTTTTTGAGAACCAAGGTATCAATCCAGTAGGAGACCACGCACAAGTCCCTCGTACCTACACAAAATGATAGCAACTCGCAATCAACGCTTAGGGGTTGTCAATCCCTTCACGATCACTTACGAGAGTGAGATCTGATAGAGATAATATTTTTGGTATTTTTGATAGGTAGATGCAAAGTAAAAAGTAAAGGCAAAGTAAAAACAAAGGAAGTAAATAAAGTGATAGAGATTGATATGATGAGAATAGACCCGGGGGCCATAGGTTTCACTAGTGGCTTCTCTCAAGAGCATAAGTATTCTACGGTGGGTGAACAAATTACTGTTGAGCAATTGACAGAATTGAGCATAGTTATGAGTATATCTAGGCAATGATCATGTATATAGGCATCACGTCCAAAACAAGTAGATCGAAACGATTCTGCGTCTACTACTATTACTCCACTCATCGACCGCTATCCAGCATGCATCTAGAGTATTAAGTAAAAACAGAGTAACGCCGTAAGCAAGATGACATGATGTAGAGGGATAAATTCATGCAATATGATAAAAAAAACCATCTTGTTATCCTCGATGGCAACAATACAATACGTGCCTTGATGCCCCTTCTATCACTGGGTAAGGACACCGCAAGATTGAACCCAAAGCTAAGCACTTCTCCCATTGCAAGAACTACCAATCTAGTTGGCCAAACCAAAAAGGATAATTCGAAGAGACTTGCAAAGATAACTCAATCATACATAAAAGAATTCAGAAAAGAATCAAATATTTTCCATAGATAATACTGGATCATAAACCCACAATTCATCGGTCTCAAAAAACACACCGCAAAAAAGAAGATTACATCGAATAGATCTCCACGAGAGAGGGGGAGAACATTGTATTGAGATCCATAAAGAGAGAAGAAGCCATCTAGCTACTATCTATGGACCCGAAGGTCTGAAGTAAACTACTCACACTTCATCGGAGGGGCCATGGTGATGATGTAGAAGCCCTCCGTGGTGGATGCCCCCTCCGGCGGAGCTCCGGAACAGGCCCCAAGATGGGATCTCGTGGATACAGAAGGTTGTGGCGGTGGAATTAGGTTTTTGGCTCCTGTTCTGATCGTTCTGGGATACGTAGGTATATATAGGAGGAAGGAGTACGTCGGTGGAGCTCCAAGGGGCCCACGAGGTAGGGGGCGCACCCAGGGGGCGCCCTCCACCCTCGTGACCTCCTCGGGCACTACTTGGAGTAGGGTCCAAGTCTCCTGGATCACGTTCGGTTGGAAAATCATGATCCCAAAGGTTTCATTCCGTTTGGACTCCGTTTGATATTCTGTTTCTTCGAAATACTGAAAAAGGCAAAAAACAACAATTCTGGGCTGGGTCTCCGGTTAATAGGTTAGTCCCAAAAGTAATATAAAAGTGGAAAATAAAGCCCAATATAGTCCAAAACAGTAGATAAAGTAGCATGAAACAATCAAAAATTATAGATACGTTGGAGACGTATCACCGTCTGCGGCCACGAGCTCAAGCCAGGACCCTCCCTCCATCGCCGGATCGCAGCCTTCCTCACCTTCGGCCGCCGCACACAACGTCGTCGATCCGCTCGCCTCCGGCCGTCCTCGTGCCTCCCCGGCCGTCTCCAGCTCGCCGTCGACCTCCCCCTAGTGAACCTCCTATGGTTCCCCGTTCCCCCTCTTGTTTCCTCCAGACGTAGGCCGTCGAACCCCCCCGACCGAGCTCGCGCTCGCCATGCCTGAAGCCGCGCCCATCATCGCGCTGCGCCCCTGCCTCCCCGCGGCCGCCCTGCTCTCGCTCTGGTTGCCCCCTGCGCCTCGCCTACACCGTTCGCTTGCCGCGTCCGCCTTGGCCCCGTGCCCGGCAGGCGCCTTGGCCTACATCGCCGTGCGCCGCACCCGCCCTGAGCGCTGTTGCGGCTACTGCTTCCGGCCGCCCGCGTCGCCCGTTGCCGTCCCCGAGTGTAGCTACTGCTCTGCCTAGCCCTGCGTTGCCTAGCACCGCCGCTCCCCACTGCTCCCGCGCCGCCGCTTCCCTGTGCCGCCGTTTCCGGCCGGCCCGCTGCTGCCTACCTCGGCCTGGCCATCGGTGCGTGCACAGCCATGGCCGTGGCTGGCTCTCTATCGCTGGAACCCCCATCTTATGTTGATTAGAGCCTAACCAAACCGCTAACCCCACTGACGTGTAGGCCACCTCCATTATTTAAGTATAGTTTAGAAAAACAATGTTAGTTAAGTGTTTCACTGGCAGCACAGTCCCACCTGCCAATTAGAATAATTAGATTAATTAAAACCCAGTTAAATAAGTCTCTCCCTGACAGGTGGGTCCCTGTTGACCCAGTTGACAGGTCAACTGGTTAACAGTTGACCAGCTGATCGGGCCCACTGTCAGCCCCTCTGGTGCACTCTCAGTGCAGTGCACCGAGTGCACCCAGCCTTTTCTAGAGATTTTTGAGATTAAAATTATTTCTAGGACATCAAAAATGTTTAAAACTTAGAAAATTAATATAAAATAATCTGTAAGTCGGATGAAAATAATTTATATATGAAAGTTTCTCAAAAAATAAGGCGAATCAGAATATGCACTCCGTTCATTTGTCACCTGCCTCTAGCATGATGAACATCGAACCTTTTCCTCTCTTTTGTCTGTCCCAAAAATGCCTAACCTCAGGAAAACATTCCCGGATGTTATTCCCCTTCGCCGGTATCGTGTAGCACTACGATAGAACACCCCTAGCACTGCTTATCGCCATGTCATGCATTTGTGTGCCTTGTATTTACTGTTTCTTCGCCCTCTTCTCCTTCGGTAGACCCCAAGACCGCTGATGATGCCGCTATGATCGACTACGTTGACGACGACCCTTCTTCCCTTTCAGCAGAGCTTCCAGGCAAGCCCCCCCCCCCCTTTGATCATCCCGATATCGCCCATTCCATTCTCTCATGCTTGCATTAGATTTTGCTACTGTAATTGTTTGCTCCTTTTCTGATGCATAGCCTGCTTTTGTATCTGCTATTGTACCTTACCTGCTTATCATAAACTGCTTAGTATAGTTTGGTTAGTGATCCATCAGTGCCCCCACCTTGTCCTTATTGCCCTTGCTTCATCATCGAAGACCCGATCAACGGGATCGAAGACTAGGCCCCGGCACCGCACATCACTTTCCCCTTAGTTGCTCGACACTACTGGGTTACTATCGAGTGCCAAGGGTGAGACCTCATCAGCACTTCTGATGTTAACCCTGTAGTGTAGCTATTCGGTCGTGGTCATCGAGGGTGATTCCGCCTTAACCACTTCCGATACGACTCTGTCGTGCAACCCCTCAAGTGTGAACCTCGAGGGTGGTTCCTCTTATGTTCACCTTGATGATTACATCGAGTGGAATCCATCGAGGGTGGTTCCTTAGGGTTCCCCTTGGTGTTAGACACACAGTTACTATGGTTACTATGACTTTACACCGAACCATGTTACTAAAGATGGGTTGGCCCTGAGGGGTACCTGCGCGAGCTTAATTGAGAGTGATGTGGAGTCGGGTTGACCTGGAAGGTGCCCGCGAGATAATTACGAGGCATGGCCTGGCATTCTTAGCCCTTGCCGCAAGTCCTCGAGACGGGGCAACGGGGTCAGATCTTTCATGAGTCTCTACTTGTTACCGCGCGTTTCTAATCCACTACGATTTGGATATTTGATCCGAGGGGCTTCTGGCCTGATAGCACTAACCATCACGTGGGCATAGTATGGGCGTTCTGCTCGTATGCATCAGCCGAAGCTTAGTAGACGTCAGCGACTAAGCGGCGCATGCCGGGTTGGACTGGTAAGCACCTGCCTTTTTTAAGAAGGTAGCTAGGTCTGCTCACCGGTTGTGTTCGCAACGTGCAGGAGTTCCCGGGGCGATGGCCCATCACCCCTGGGGGCATAGGTTTAGTCCGGCGTGCTGACCTCTCTATTAAGCCTAGGTTGGGTTGCGACGTATCGTTTGGCCGAGGCCGGGCATGACCCAGGAAAGTGTGTCCGGCCGGAGTTAATCGACCATGGTGGGTAAGTTGGTGCACCCCTGCAGGGAAGAAAACATCTATCGATAGCCTATCCTACAGTAACAGACACTTGGAGTTGTATCCCGATCGTTACAATTAGAAGTGGATACTTGAGGTGATAACTGGATAGTATGGCTCTGGGATTGCTTTTTCACAGGGAGTCGAGAAAGGATCTCTGGCCAAGGTTGATAACACTACTACTACTTTACTCTATGCTACTCTTATCTCTTATGATGCTGCAAGATGCTTGAAGCTGCTTGAAGATGCTAGTCTTTGATAGGCTAAGCTTTCCCCTTCTCTTCTGGCATTCTGTAGTTCAGTCCATAGACTCTATCCATTTCATTGACACTGATGCATATGTAGTGTAGATCCCTGCTTGCGAGTACTTTGGATGAGTACTAACGGTTGCTTTGCTCCCTCTTTTCCCCCCTTCTCCATTCTTCTCGGATGACATAACCAGATGATGGAGTCTACGAGCCAGATGTCACCACCAATGATTACTACTATACCGAGGGTGCCTACTACTACGTGGAGGCCACCGATGAAGAGTAGTTAGGAGACTCCCAGGCAGGAGGCCTTGCCTTTTCGATCGATGTTGCTTTTGTGCTAGCCTTCTTAAGGCAAACTTGTTTAACTCCTGTCTGTACTCAGATATGTTGCTTCCGCTGACTCGTTTGTATTCAAGTTGATGTATTATAGCCCTCAAGGCCCCTGGCTTGTAATATAAAGCTTGTATTATTTTAGTTTGTGTCTAGAGTTGTGTTGTGATATCTTCCCATGAGTCCTTGATCTTGATCGTACACATTTGCGTGTATGATTAGTGTACGATTGAATCGAGGGCGTCACAGTGTTGAGCATTAATATGATTAGATCCTGTTTATTGCAATATGGTTATTCATTTAAGTCGGAGAATAATTGTTGTTCTGTTTATATGAATAAAACCTTCTATGGTCATACACGCAATGTGAATGGTTTATTGAATCTCGATCGTAGTGATTGCTACCTCTTGAGCATGCGTTGGTTTTCCCTTGAATAGGAAAGGGTGATGTAGCAAAGTAACGTAAGTATTTCCCTCAATTTTTTAGAACAAAAGTATCAATCCAGTAGGAGACTACACGCAAATCGCCTAGTACCTGCACAAACAATCAAGAACCTTGCAACCAACGCGATAAAGGGGTTTTCAATCCCTTCACGGCCACTTGGAAAAGTGATACCTGATAAAGATAATAAGATAAATATTTTTGGTATTTTTGTTGTATAGATTGGAAAGTAAAGATTGCAAAATAAATAGTAAACTAGAATTATAGATCGGAAACTTATATGATGTAAAGTAGACCCGGGGGCCATAGGTTTCACTAGTGGCTTCTCTCAAGATAGCATATATTACGGTGGGTGAACAAATTACTGCCGAGCGATTGATAGAAAAGAGCATAGTTATGAGAATATCTAGGCATGATCATGAACATAGGCATCACGTCCGTGTCAAGTAGACCGAAACGATTCTGCATCTACTACTATTACTCCACACATTGACCGCTATCTAGCATGCATCTAGAGTATTAAGTTCATAAGAATGGAGTAATGCATTAGGCAAGATGACATGATGTAGAGGGATAAACTCAAGCAATACAATATAAACCCCATCTTTTTATCCTCGATGGCAACAATACAACACGTGTCGGTTCCCTTTCTGTCACTGGGATCGAGCACCGCAAGATTGAACCCAAAGCTAAGCAATTCTCCCATTGCAATAAAGATCAATCTAGTAGGCCAAACTAAATCGATAATTCGAAGAGACTTGCAAAGATATTAAATCATGCATATAAGAGTTCAGAGAAGAAACAAATATTGTTCATAGATAATCTTGATCATAAACCCACAATTCATCGGATCTCGGCAAACACACCGCAAAAAGTATTACATCGAATAGACCTCCAAGAAGATCGAGGAGAACTTTGTATAGAGATCAAAGGGAGAGAAGAAGCCATCTAGCTAATAACTATGGACCCGAAGGTCTATGGTAAACTACTCACACATCATCGGAGAGGCTATGGTGTTGATGTAGAAGCCCTCCATGATCGAATCCCCCTCTGGCAGATGCTACCTCTTGAGCACTGCGTTCGATTTCCCCGAAGAGGAGAGGATGATGCAGCAAAGTAGCGTAAGTATTTCCCTCAGTTTTTGAGAACCAAGGTATCAATCCAGTAGGACACCACGCACAAGTCCCTCGTACCTACACAAAACGATAGCAACTCGCAACCAACGCTTAGGGGTTGTCAATCCCTTCATGGTCACTTATGAGAGTGAGATCTGATAGAGATAATATTTTTGGTATTTTTGATAGATAGATGCAAAGTAAAAAGTAAAGGCAAAGTAAAAACAAAGCAAGTAAATAAAGTGATAGAGATTGATATGATGAGAATAGACCCGGGGGCCATAGGTTTCACCAGTGGCTTCTCTCAAGAGCATAAGTATTCTATGGTGGGTGAACAAATTACTGTTGAGCAATTGACAGAATTGAGCATAGTTATGAGTATATCTAGGCAATGATCATGTATATAGGCATCACGTCCAAAACAAGCAGATCGAAACGATTCTGCATCTACTACTATTACTCCACTCATCGACCGCTATCCAGCATGCATCTAGAGTATTAAGTTAAAAACAGAGTAACGCCGTAAGCAAGATGACATGATGTAGAGGGATAAATTCATGCAATATGATAAAAAACCATCTTGTTATCCTCGATGGCAACAATACAATAAGTGCCTTGCTACCCCTTCTGTCATTGGGTAAGGACACCGCAAGATTGAACCCAAAGCTAAGCACTTCTCCCATTGCAAGAACTACCAATCTAGTTGGCCAAACCAAAAAGGATAATTCGAAGAGACTTGCAAAGATAATTCAATCATACATAAAAGAATTCAGAGAAGAATCAACTATTTTCCATAGATAATACTGGATCATAAACCCACAATTCATCGGTCTCAACAAACACACCGCAAAAAGAAGATTACATTGAATAGATCTCCACAAAAGAGGGGGAGAACATTGTATTGAGATCCAAAAAGAGAGAAGAAGCCATCTAGCTACTAGCTATGGACCCCGAAGGTCTGAAGTAAACTACTCACACTTCATCGGAGGGGCTACGGTGATGATGTAGAAGCCCTCCATGGTGGATGCCCCCTCCGGCGGAGCTCCGAAACAGGCCCCAAGATGGGATCTCGTGGATACAGAAGGTTGCGGCGGTGGAATTAGGTTTTTGGCTCCTGTTCTGATCGTTTGGGGATACATAGGTATATATAGGAGGAAGGAGTACGTCGGTGGAGCTCCGAGGGGCCCACGAGGTAGGGGGCGCGCCCAGGGGGCGCGCCCTCCACCCTCGTGACCTCCTCGGGCACTACTTGGAGTAGGGTCCAAGTCTCCTGGATCACCTTCGGTTGGAAAATCACGATCCCGAAGGTTTCATTCCGTTTGGACTCCGTTTGATATTCTATTTCTTTGAAATACTGAAAAAGGCAAAAAACAGCAATTCTGGGTTGGGCCTCCGGTTAATAGGTTAGTCCCAAAAGTAATATAAAAGTGGAAAATAAAGCCCAATATAGTCCAAAATAGTAGATAAAGTAGCATGGAGCAATCAAAAATTATAGATACGTTGGAGACGTATCAGGCATCCCCGAGCTTAATTCCTGCTCGTCCCCGAGTAGGTAAATGATAAAAAAGAATTTTTGATGCGGAGTGATACTTTGCCATAATTTCAATGTAAATCTTCTTAATTGTGATATGAATATTCAAATCCGAAAGATTCAAGACAAAAGTTCATATTGACACAAAAATAATAATACTTCAAGCATACTAATCAAAGCAATCATGTCTTCTCAAAATAACATGGCAAAAGAAAGTTCATCCCTACAAAATCATATAGTTAGGCTATGCTTCATTTTCGTCACACAAAGATGTTCCCAACTTCTATACCCCCGATGACAAGCCAAGCAATTGTTTCATACTCAAATAATCTCAAACTTTTTCAACCTTCACGCAATACATGAGCGTGAGCCATGGATATAGCACTATGGGTGGAATAGAATATGATGATGGGGATTGTGTGGAGAAGACAAAAAATGAGAAAGTCTCACATTGACGAGGCTAATCAACGGGCTATGGAGATGCCCATCAACTGATGTCAACATGAGGAGTAGGGATTGCCATGCAACGGATGCACTAGAGCTATGAATGCTCAACAAAAGAAAACTAGTGTGTGTGCATCCAACTCGCTTGCTCACGAAGACCTAGGGCATTTGAGGAAGCCCATCGTAGGAATATACAAGCCAAGTTCTACAATGAAAAAATCCCACTAGTATGAAAAGACAACTTATGAGACTCATTACATGAATAACAAGGTGCTACTTTGAAGCACAATATATGAGACTCACTACATGAAGAACAAGGTGCTACTTTGAAGCACAAGTGTGGAAAAAGAGATAGTAGCATTGCCCTTTTTTCTTTTTTTTTCTTTTTTTTGGGCCTTTCTTTTTTTTGACCTTTCTTCTTCTTTTTTATTTGGGCAATGCTCTAATAATGATGATCATCACACTTCTATTGATTACAACATAAGGATTACGACTCGAAACTTAGAACAAGATATGACTCTATATGAGTGCCTCCGGCGGTGTACCGGGATGGTGCAATGAATCAAGAGTGACATGTATGGAAAATAATGCATGGTGGCTTTGCCACAAATACGATGTCAACTACAAGATCATGCAATGGCAATATGACAGAAGTAATGCATGTCATGATGATGATGGTGGAAGTTGCATGGCAATATATCTCGGAATGGCTATGGAAATGCCATGATAGGTAGGTATGGAGGCTGTTTTGAGGAAGATATAAGGAGGTTTATGTGTGATAGAGTATATCATATCACGGGGTTTGGATGCACCGGCGAAGTTTGCGCCAACTCTCAAGGTGAGAAAGGGCAATGCACGGTACCGAAGAGGCTAGCGAAGGCGGAAAGGTGAGAGTGCGTATAATCCATGGACTCAAAATTAGTCAAAAGAACTCATATACTTATTGCAAAAATTTAGAAGTCATCAAAAATTCAAGTACTACGTGCATGCTCCTAGGGGGATAGATTGGTAGTAAAAGACCATCGCTCGTCCCCGACCGCCACTCATAAGGATGCACAAGCCAGGTACACTTCATGTTTCAAATTTGTTATACAACTTTAACCATACGTGCATGCTACGGGATTTGCAAACTTCAACACAAGTATTTCTCAAATTCATAATCACCCAACTAGCACGACTTTGATATTATCACCTCCATATCTCAAAACAATTATCAAGCATCAAAGTTATCTTAGTATTCAACGCACTCAAAAGAAAGTTTCACATATCTTGAACACCAAGTATATTAACATTAAGCAAATTACCATGCTATTAAAGACTCTCAAAATAATCTAAGTGAAGCATGAGAGATCAATAGTTTCTTTAAAACAAATCCACCACCGTGCTCTAAAAGATCTAAGTGAAGCACTAGAGCAAAAATTATCACGCTCAAAAGATATAAGTGAAGTACTATGAGCAAAACTATCAAGCTCAAAAGATATAAGTGAAGCACATAGAGTATTCTAACAAATTCCAAATCATGTATGGCTCTCTCAAAAGATGTGTACAGCAAGTATGATTGTGGTAGACTAACAAGCAAAGACACAAATAATACAAGACACTCCAAGCAAAACACATATCATGTTGGTGAATAAAAATATAGCTCCAAGTAAATTACCGATGGAAGTGGACGAAAGAGGGGATGCCTTCCGGGGCATCCCCAAGCTTTGACTTTTTGGTGTCCTTGGATTATCTTGGGGGTGCCACATCCCCAAGCTTAGGCTCTTGCCACTCCTTGTTCCATAATCCATCAAAAGAATTCACCCAAAACTTGAAAACTTCACAACACAAAACTCAACAGAAATCTCGTGAGCTCCGTTAGGGAAAGAAAACAAAAGACTACTTAAAGGTACTGTAATGAACTCATTCTTTATTTATATTGGTGTTAAACCTACTTTATTACAACTTCTCTATGGTTTATAAACTAATTTACTAGCCATAGATTCATCAAAATAAGCAAGCAACACACAAAAAACAGAATCTGTCAAAAACAGAACAGTCTGTAGCAATCTGTAACTAACATAAACTTCTGGAACTCTAAAAATTCTACCAAAATAGGAAGTCCTGGAAAATTTGTTTATTGATCAGCATCAAAAAGAATCAACGCAAAATCACGTTCCTGTGATTTTTCATAACTAAATTCGTGCGCGCAAAGTTTCTGTTTTTCAGAAGAATCAAATCAACTATCATCGTAGGTTATCCTATAGGTTCTACTTGGCACAAACACTAATTAAAACATAAAACCACATCCAAACAGAATGTAGATGGATTATTTATTCCTAAACAGAAGCAAAAACAAAAAAAACACAAAACACAAAATAAAATTTGGTTGCCTCCCAACAAGCGCTATCGTTTAACGCCCCTAGCTAGGCATAAAAGCATGGATAGATCTAGGTATTGCCATCTTTGGTAGGCAATCCATAAGTGGCTCTCATGATAGATTCATATGGTAATTTTATTTTCTTTCTAGGGAAGTGTTCCATACCCTTCTTTATGGGAAATTGGAATCTAATATTCCCTTCCTTCATATCAATAATTGCACCAATCGTTCTAAGAAAAGGTCTACCAAGAATAATAGGACATGAAAGATTGCAATGTATATCAAGAACGATAAAATCTATGGGCACATAATTCCTATTTGCAACAATAAGAACATCATTAATTCTTCCCATAGGTTTTTTGATAGTGGAATCCGCAAGATGCAAGTTTAGAGAGCAATCATCAAAATCACGGAAATCTAGCAAATCACATAAAGTTTTGGGTATAGTAGAGACACTAGCACCCAAATCACACAAAGCATGAAACTCAAAATCTTTAATTTTAATTTTAATGATAGGTTCCCACTCATCATAGAGTTTTCTAGGGATAGAAACTTTCACTCAAGTTTTTCTTCATAAGATTGCATCAAAGCATCAACAATATGTTCGGTAAAGGCCTTATTTTGACTATAAGCATGAGGAGAATCTAGCACGGATTGCAAGAAGGAAATACAACCAATCAAAGAGCAATTTTCATAATTAAATTCCTTGAGTTCGAAAATAGTGGGTTTAGCAACATCACCGTTTTTATTTATTTCAATCCCACTTTCATCAATTTCATCATCAAGATCTAGGTAAAGGAAGATAATCTTCAGATTCATCAAGATTCATATTGCAAAACAAATATTTAATGGGGGACACATCAATAACTTTTAGATCTTCATCTTGATTTTCATAGGAATTGGAAGAACACGCTTTAATAAAGGCATCTTTGGAAGCACGCATCCTAGCGGTTCTTTCCTTGCACTCATCAATGGAAATTCTCATGGCTTTGAGAGACTCATTGATATCATGCTTAGGAGGAATAGATCTAAGCTTTAAAGAATCAATTTCAAGAGAAATTCTATCAATGTTCCTAGCAAAATCATCAACTTTAAGCAATTTTTCTTTAAGCAAAGCATTAAAATTCTTTTCTGAATTCATAAACTCTTTAACACTACTCTCAAATTCAGAGGGCATCTTATTAAAATTTCCATAAGAGTTATTGTAGGAATTTCCATAATTATTAGAAGGATTACTAGGATAAGGCCTAGGATTAAAATTCCCTCTATAAGCGTTGTTTCCAAAACTATTCCTACCAACAAAATTCACATCCATAGATTCATTATTATTCTCAAGCAAAGTAGATAAAGGCATATCATTGGGATTAAGAGGAGTATTTTTAGTAGCAAACATCTTCATACGTTCATCCATCTTTTCACTCAAAACATTGATTTCTTCTATAGCATGCACTTTTTTTCGGTGTGCCATTGAGAATAATTAGCCATAATATTATCAAGCAATTTGGTAGCATCCCCTAACGTAATTTCCATAAAAGAGCCTCCCGCGGCTGAATCTAAAAGATTTCTAGAAGCAAAATTCAATCCGGCATAAAAATTTTGTATGATCATCCATAAATTCAAACCATGAGTAGGGCAATTGCGAAGCATTAATTTCATTCTTTCCCAAGATTGGGCAACATGCTCATGATCAAGTTGTTTAAAATTCATGATGTCATTCCTAAGAGTGATAATCTTAGTGGGAGGAAAATACTTAGAGATAAAAGCATCTTTGCATTTGTTCCAAGAATCAATACTAATTTTAGGCAAAGATGAAAACCAAACTTTAGCACGGTCTGTAAGTGAAAACGGAAATAACTTCAATTTGACAATATTGTTATCCGTATCTTTCTTCTTTTGCACACAAATCAACAAAATTGTTTAGATGAGTAGCGGCATCTTCACTAGGAAGGCCGGCGAATTGATCTTTCATAACAAGATTCAACAAAGCTGTATTGATTTCACAAGACTCATCATTATTAAGAGGAGCAATCAGAGTACTAAGAAAATCATTATTATTGGTATTCGAGAAATCACACAATTTGGTATTATCTTGCGCCATGGCAACAAGTAATCCAACACACAAGCAAACAGAAAGGCAAAGGGAAAAGGCCAAACGGGAAAGAGAGGAGGAGATTGGGAAAGAGAGGGCAAATAAAACGGCAAGGGTGAAGTGGGGGAGAGGAAAACGAGAGGCAAATGGCAAATAATGTAATGCGAGAGATAGGGATTGCGATGGGTACTTGGTATGGTTGAGTTGCTTGCGTGAGCCTCCCCGGAAACGGCGTCAGAAATTCTTCTTGCTACCTTTTGAGCACTGCGTTGGATTTCCCCGAAGAGGAGAGGATGATGCAGCAAAGTAGCATAAGTATTTCCCTCAGTTTTTGAGAACCAAGGTATCAATCCAGTAGGAGACCACGCACAAGTCCCTCGTACCTACACAAAACGATAGCAACTTGCAACCAACGCTTAGGGGTTGTCAATCCCTTCACGGTCACTTACGAGAGTGAGATCTGATAGAGATAATATTTTTGGTATTTTTGATAGATAGATACAAAGTAAAAAGTAAAGGTAAAGTAAAAACAAAGCAAGTAAATAAAGTGATAGAGATTGATATGATGAGAATATACCCGGGGGCCATAGGTTTCACTAGTGGCTTCTCTCAAGAGCATAAGTATTCTACGGTGGGTGAACAAATTACTGTTGAGCAATTGACAGAATTGAGCATAGTTATGAGTATATCTAGGCAATGATCATGTACATAGGCATCACGTCCAAAACAAGTAGATCGAAACGATTCTGCATCTACTACTATTACTCCACTCATCGACCGCTATCCAACATGCATCTAGAGTATTAAGTTAAAAACAGAGTAATGCCGTAAGCAAGATGACATGATGTAGAGGGATAAATTCATGCAATACGATAAAAACCCCATCTTGTTATCCTCGATGGCAATAATACAATACGCGCCTTGCTGCCCCTTCTGTCACTGGGTAAGGACACCGCAAGATTGAACCCAAAGCTAAGCACTTCTCCCATTGCGAGAACTACCAATCTACTTGGCCAAACCAAAAAGGATAATTCGAAGAGACTTGCAAAGATAACTCAATCATACATAAAAGAATTCAGAGAAGAATCAAATATTTTCCATAGATAATACTGGATCATAAACCCACAATTCATCGATCTCAATAAACACACCGCAAAAAGAAGATTACATCGAATAGATCTCCACGAGAGAGGGGGAGAACATTGTATTGAGATCCAAAAAGAGAGAAGAAGCCATCTAGCTACTAGCTATGGACCCGAAGGTCTGAAGTAAACTACTCACACTTCATCGGAGGGGCTATGGTGATGATGTAGAAGCCCTCCGTGGTGGATGCCCTCTCCGACGGAGCTCCGGAACAGGCCCCAAGATGGGATCTCGTGGATACAGAAGGTTGCGGCGGTGGAATTAGGTTTTTGGCTCCTGTTTTGATCGTTCGTGGATACATAGGTATATATAGGAGGAAGGAGTACGTCGGTGGAGCTCCGAGGGGCCCACGAGGTAGGGGGGTGCGCCCTCCACCCTCGTGACCTCCTCGGGCACTGCTTGAAGTAGGGTCCAAGTCTCCTGGATCACGTTCGGTTGGAAAATCACGATCCCGAAGGTTTCATTCCGTTTGGACTCCGTTTGATATTCTGTTTCTTCGAAATACTAAAAAAGGCAAAAAACAGCAATTCTGGGCTGGGCCTCCGGTTAATAGGTTTGTCCCAAAAGTAATATAAAAGTGGAAAATAAAGCCCAATATAGTCCAAATAGTAGATAAAGTAGCATGGAGCAATCAAAAATTATACATACGTTGGAGACGTATCAGCAGATCGCCGGAAAAGGCCCCAAGATGGGATCTCACGAGTACAGAAGGTTGCGGCAGTCGAAAAGTGGTTTTGTGGCTCCCTTGGATGTTTTCAGGGTATAAGAGTATATATAGGCGAAAGAAGTAGGTCGGTGGAGCTACGAGGGGCCCACGAGGGTGGGGGGCGCGCCTACCCCCCCGGGCGCGCCCTCCTGCCTCGTGGCCGCCTCGTTGCTTCCTTGACTTCCACTCCAAGTCTCCTGGATTGCGTTTGTTCCAAGATAGATCCTCCCGAAGGTTTCGTTCCATTTTGATTCCATTTGATATTCCTTTTCTACGAAACATTGAAATAGGCTAAAAACAGCAATTTGCACTGGGCCTTCGTTTAGTAGGTTAGTCCCAAAAATACTATAAAATAGCATATTAAAGCCCATTAAACATCCAAAATAGATAATATAATAGCATGGAACAATAAAAAATTATAGATACGTTGGAGACGTATCAAGCATCCCCAAGCTTAGTTCATGCTCATCCTCGAGTAGGTAAATGATAAAAACAAAAAAAATTATGTGGAATGCTACCTAACATAATTTTCAATGTAATTTTCTTTATTGTGGCATGAATGTTCAGATCCGAAAGATTCAAGACAAAAGTTTAATATTAACATAAAAATAATAATACTTCAAGCATACTAACTAAGAAATTATGTCTTCTCTAAATAACATGGCCAAAGAAAGCTCATACCTACAAAATCATATAGTTTGGCTATGCTTCATTTTCGTCACATAAAATGCTCTCATCATGCATAACCCCGATGACAAGCCAAGCAATTGTTTCATACTTTAGTATTTTCAAAAAATTTCAACTTTCACGCAATAAATGAGTGTGAGCCATGGACATAACACTATGGGTGGAATAGAATATGATGATGGAGGTTGTGTGGAGAAGACAAAAAGGGAGAAAGTCTCACATCGACGCGGCCAATCAAAGGGCTATGGAGATGCCCATCAATTGATGTCAATGCAAGGAGTAGGGATTGCCATGCAATGGATGAACTAGAGCCATAAATGTATGAAAGCTCAACAAAAGAAACTAAGTGGGTGTGCATCCAACTTGCTTGCTCACGAAGACCTAGGGCATTTGAGGAAGCCCACTATTGGAATATACAAGCCAAGTTCTATAATGAAAAATTCCCACTAGTATATGAAAGTGACAATATAAGAGATTCTGTATCATGAAGATCATGGTGCTACTTTGAAGCACAAGTGTGGAAAAAAGGATAGTAGCATTATCCCTTCTCTCTTTTTTTTGGGCCTTTCTCTTTTTTTTGGCCTTTCTCTCTCTTTTTTTTATTTGGCTTTCCCTTTTTTTATTTGGCATTTCTCTTTTTTATATCCTCACACGGGACAATGCTCTATTAATGATGATCATCACACTTCTATTTATTTACAACTCAAGGATTACAATTCGATACTAGAACAAAATATGACTCTATATGAGTGCCTCCGGCGGTGTACCGGGATAGGCAATGAATCAAGAGTGACATGTATGAAAAAATATGCATGGTGGCCTTGCCACAAATACGATGTCAACTACATGATCATGCAAGGCAATATGACAGTGATGAAGCGTGTCATAATAAACGGAACGGTGGAAAGTTGCATGGCAATATATCTCAGAATGGCTATGGAAATGCCATAATAGGTAGGTATGGTGGCTGTTTTGAAGAAGATATAAGGAGGTTTATGTGTGATAGAGCGTATCATATCACGGGGTTTGGATGCACCGGTGAAGTTTGCACTAACTCTCAAGGTGAGAAAGGGCAATGCACGGTACCGAAGAGGCTAGCAATGATGGAAGGGTGAGAGTGCGTATAATCCATGGACTCAACATTAGTCATAAAGAACTCACATAATTATTGCAAAAAACTACAAGTCATCAAAACCAAGCACTACGCTCATGCTCCTAGGGGGATACATTGGTAGGAAAAGACTATCGCTCGTCCCCGGCCGCCACTCATAAGGAGGACAATCAAAGAAACACCTCATTCTTCAAATTTGTCACACAACGTTTACCATACGTGCATGCTACGGGACTTGCAAACTCCAACACAAGTATTCCTCAAATTCACAATTACTCAACTAGCATGACTCTAATATTACCATCTTCATATCTCAAAACAATCATCAAGTATCAAACTTCTCATAGAATTCAATGCACTCTATATGGAAGTTTTTATTATACCCATCTTGGATGCCTGTCATATTAGGACTAATTTTATAGCCAAAGCAAATTACCATGTTGTTCTAAAAGACTCTCAAAATAATATAAGTGAAGCATGAGAGATCAATAATTTCTATAAAATAAAACCACCACCGTGCTCTAAAAAGATATAAGTGAAGCACTAGAGCAAAAATTAATAAATTCTAATTCATGTGTGTCTCTCCCAAAAGGTGTGTACAGCAAGGATGATTGTGGTAAACTAAAAAAGCAAAGACTCAAATCATACAAGAAGCTCCAAGCAAAACACATATCATGCGGTGAATAAAAATATAGCCTCAAGTAAAGTTAACGATAGACGAAGATGAAAGAGGGGATGCCTTCCGGAGCATCCCCAAGCTTAGGCTTTTGGTTGTCCCTGAATTTTACCTTGGGGTGCCTTGGGCATTCCCAAGCTTAGGCTCTTGCCACTCCTTATTCCATAATCCATCAAATCTTTACCCAAAAACTTGAAAACTTCACAACACAAAACTTAAACAAAAAATCTCATGAGCTCCGTTAGTGTAAGAAAAAAAACCACCACTTTAAGGTACTGTAATGAACTTATTCTTTATTTATATTGGTGTTAAACCTACCATATTCCAACTTCTCTATGGTTCATACCCCCCCCCCCCGATACTAGCCATAGATTCATCAAAATAAGCAAACAACATACGAAAAACATAATCTGTCAAAAACAGAACAGTCTGTAGCAATCTGATTTGTTCGAATACTTCTGGAACTCCGAAAATTCTGAAAAACTAGGGCAACCTGGATAATTTGTATACTGATCTACTAAAAAACAAATTGGTATTTTATAACGTTCTGGTGAATTTTAACAATTATTTTCGTGAGCATAAAGTTTTTGTCTTTTTCAGCAAGATCAAACAACGATCACCCAAGAAGATCCTATTGGTTCTACTTGGCACAAACACTAATTAAAACATAAAAACACATCCAAACAGAAGCTAGATGAATTATTTATTACTAAAAGGAACAAAAAGCAAGGAGCAAACAATAAAAGGTTGCCTCCCAACAAGCGCTATTTTTTAACGCCTCTAGCTAGGCATAAAAACAAGAATAGATCTAGGTATTATCATCTTTGGTATGCAATCCATAAGTGGCTCTCATAATAGATTCATAAGGTAATTTAATTTTATTTCTAGGAAAGTGTTCCATGCTTTTCCTTAATGGAAATTGGAATCTAATATTTCCTTCTTTCATATCAAAATTGCACCAATCGTTCTAAGGAAAGGTCTACCAAGAATAATAGGACATGTAGGATTGCAATCCCTGTCGAGGACAATGAAATCTACGGGCACATAATTCCTATTTGCAACAATAAGAACGTCATTAATCCTTCCCATAGGTTTCTTAATGGTGGAATCCGCAAGATGCAAATTTAAAGAACAATCATCAAATTCACGGAAACCTAGCACATCACACAAAGTTCTTGGAATCGTGGAAACACAAGCATCCACCCAAATCACATAAAGCATAGCATTCATGATCTTTAATCTTAATTTTAATAGTAGGTTCTCACTCATCATAAAGTTTGCTAGGGATAGAAACTTCTAATTCAAGCTTTTCTTCATAGGATTGCATTAAAGCATCAAGGATATGTTTAGTAAAAGCTTTATTTTGATCATAAGCATGAGGAGAATTTAGCACGGATTGCAACAACGAAATACAATCTATCAAAGAGCAATTATCATAATTAAATTCCTTGAAATCCAAAATAGTGGGTTCATTGCTATGTAAAGTTTTGACCTCTTCAATCCCACTTTTACCAAATTTTGCATCAAGATCTAAAAACTCTGAATCATTGGGACGCCTTTTAACTAAAGTTGACTCATCTCCAGTCCCATCTTTATCAAGATTCATATTGGAAAACAAAGATTTAATAGGGGACACATCAACCACTTTTAGATCTTCATCATTTTTATCATCTAAATCTTCCGGTTTAGCGGCCATCTTATTAACTAAGGTGGCTTGCTTATCCAAAATTTGGGCTATTAAGTTTTCAAGATGAGCAAACTGAGATTCCAAACCATAAAATTCCTTAGACATATCATCGAGCTCTTTATTCATGTATTCCATAAAACTTTTATGTTCTTTAAGCTCATTCCTGAAGAAATTATTATGCTCAAATTGCAAAGACATAAAGCTTCTAACATTGTTTTCAATTTCTTCCAACCTTCTAAGGTGGGGATCAACGCTTTTAGGTGGAGCCATCAAAACAAAACTGGCACACTAACACCCAAAAACACAAGAGGCAAGCAAAAGAGGAGGAGGAAAAAGGGCGAATGAAACGGCAAAGGTGAATTGGGGAGAGGAAAACGAGAGACAAATGGCAAATAATGTAATGCGAGGGAGAAGAGTTTGTGATGGGTATGTCTTGACTTGTGCGTAGATCTCCCTGGCAACGGCGCCAGAAATCCTTCTTGCTACCTCCCGAGCATGCTTTGGTTTTCCCTTGAAGAGGAAAGGGTGATGCAGCAAAGTAGCGTAAGTATTTCCCTCTGTTTTTGAGAACCAAGGTATCAATCCAGTAGGAGACTACACGCAAATCGCCTAGTACCTGCACAAACAATCAAGAACCTTGCAACCAACGCGATAAAGGGGTTGTTAATCCCTTCACTGCCACTTGCAAAAGTGAGATCTGATAAAGATAATAAGATAAATATTTTTGGTATTTTTGTTGTATAGATTGGAAAGTAAAGATTGCAAAATAAATAGTAAACTTAGAATTATAGACTGGAAACTTATATGATGTAAAGTAGACCCGGGGGCCATAGGTTTCACTAGTGGCTTCTTTCAAGATAGCATATGTTACGGTGGGTGAACAAATTACTGCCGAGCAATTGATAGAAAATCGCATAGTTATGAGAATATCTAGGCATGATCATGAACATAGGCATCACGTCTGTGTCAAGTAGACTGAAACGATTCTACATCTACTACTATTACTCCACACATTGACCTCTATCCAGCATGCATCTAGAGTATTAAGTTCATAAGAACGGAGTAACGCATTAGGCAAGATGACATGGTGTAGAGGGATAAACTCAAGCAATATGATATAAACCCCATCTTTTTATCCTCGATGGCAACAATACAATCCGTTTTGGTTCCCTTTCTATCATTGGGATCGAGCATTGCAAGATTTAACCCAAAGCTAAGCACTTCTCCCATTGCAAGAAAGATCAATCTAGTAGGCCAAACTAAACCGATAATTCAAAGAGACTTGCAAAGATATTAAATCATGCATATAAGAATTCAGAGAAGAATCAAATATTGTTCATATATAATCTTGATCATAAACCCACAATTCATCAGGTCTCGGCAAACACACCACAAAAAGTATTACATCGAATAGATCTCCAAGAAGATCGAGGAGAACTTTGTATAGAGATCCAAAGAGAGAGAAGAAGCCATCTAGCTAATAACTGTGGACCCGAAGGTCTGTGGTAAACTACTCACATATCATCAGAGAGGCTATGGTGTTGATGTAGAAGCCCTCCGTGATCGAATCCCCCTCCGGCAGATCGCCGGAAAAGGCCCCAAGATGGGATCTCACAGGTACAGAAGGTTGCGGTGGTGGAAAAGTGGTTTCGTGGCTTCCCTGAATGTTTTCAGGGTATAAGAGTATATATAGGCGAAAGAAGTAGGTCGGTGGAGCTACGAGGGGCCCACGAGGGTGGGGGCGCGCCCTCCTGGCTCGTGGCCGCCTTGTTGCTTCCTTGACTTCCACTCCAAGTCTCCTGGATTGCGTTTGTTCCAAGAAAGATCCTCGCGAAGGTTTCATTCCATTTGGATTCTGTTTGATATTCCTTTTCTGCAAAACACTGAAATAGGCAAAAAAAACAACAATTTGCACTAGGCCTTCGGTTAGTAGGTTAGTCCCAAAAATAATATAAAATAGCATATTAAAGCCCATTAAACATCCAAAATAGATAATATAATAACATGGAACAATCAAAAATTATAGATACGTTGGAGACGTATCAGTGATACACGTATTCATAATATTGATGCCAAAAGATTCAAAGTTGATAATGATAGTGCAACATATTTGTGGCACTGCCGTTTAGGTCATATTGGTGTAAAGTGCATGAAGAAACTCCATGCTGGTGGGCTTTTGGAATAACTTGATTATGAATCACTTGATGCTTGCGAACCATGCCTCATGGGCAAGATGGCTAAGACTCCGTTCTTCGGAATAATGGAGCGAGCCACTGACTTATTGGAAATAATACATACCGATGTATGCGGTCCGAGGAGTGCTGAGGCTCGCGGCGTGTATCATTATTTTCTGACCTTTACAGATGATTTGAGCAGATATTGGTATATCTACTTAATGAAACATAAGTCTGAAACATTTGAAAAGTTCAAAGAATTTCACAGTGAAGTAGAAAATCATCGTAACAAGAAAATAAAGTTTCTACAATCTGATCGCAGAGGCGAATATTTGAGTTACGAGTTTGGTCTTTATTTGAAACAATGTGAAATAGTTTCGCAACTCACGCCACCTGGAACACCACAACGTAATGGTGTGTCAGAACTTCGTAACCACACTTTATTAGATATGGTGCGATCTATGATGTCTCTTACCGATTTACCACTATCGTTTTGGGGTTATGCATTAGAGACAGTTGCATTCATGTTAAATAGGGCACCATCTAAATCCGTTGAGACGACACCGTCTGAACTATGGTTTGGCAAGAAACCTAAGCTGACATTTCTTAAAGTTTGGAGTTGCGATGCTTATGTGAAAAAGTTTCAGCCTGATAAGCTCGAACCCAAATCGGAGAAGTGCGTCCTCATAGGATACCCAAAAGAAATTGTTGGGTACACCTTCTATCACAGATCTGAAGGCAAGATCTTTGTTGCTAGGAATGGATCCTTTCTAGAGAAGGAGTTTCTCTCGAAAGAAGTGAGTGGGAGGAAGGTAGAACTTGATGAGGTAATTGTACCTTCCCTCAAATTGGAAAGTAGCTCATCACAGAAATCAGTTCCAGTGATGCCTACACCAACTAGAGAGGAAGCTAATGATGATGATCATGAAACTTTAGATCAAGTTACTACTGAACCTCGTAGGTCAACCACAACACGTTCCGCATGTGAGTAGTATGGTAATGTCGTTCTCGAAGTCATGTTACTAGACCATGACGGACCTATAAACTATGAGGAAGCGATGATGAGCCCAGATGCCGATAAATGGCTTGAGGCCATGAAATCTGAGATAGGATCCATGTATGAGAACAAAGTATGGACTTTGGTGGACTTGCCCGATGATTGGCAAGCCATTGAGAATAAATGGATCTTCAAGAGGAAGATGGACACTGATGGTAGTGTTAGTATCTACAAAGCTCGACTTGTCGCAAAATGTTTTCAACAAGTTCAATGTGTTGACTACAATGAGATTATCTCACTCGTAGCGATGCTTAAGTCTGCCCGAATCATGTTATCAATTGCCGCATTTTTTGAAATCTGGCAAATGGATGTCAAAACTGAATTCCTTAATGGATTTATTAAAGAGGAATTGTATATGATGCAACCAGGAGGATTTTTGTCGATCCTAAAGTTGCTAACAAAATGTGCAAGCTCCAGCGACCCATCTATGGACTGGTGCAAGCATCTCGGAGTTGGAATATACGCTTTGATGAGTTGATCAAAGCATATACAGACTTGTGGTGAAGCCTATATTTACAAGAAACTGAGTGGGAGCACTACAGCCTTTCTGATAAGTATATGTGAATGACATATTGTTGATCAGAAATGATGTAGAATTTTTTGGAAATCATAAAGGAGTGTTTGAAAGGAGTTTTTCAAAGAAAGACATCGATGAAGCTGCTTACATATTGAGCATCAACATCTATAGAGATAGATCAAGACGCTTGATAAGATTTTTCAATGAGTATATACCTTGACAAGATTTTGAAGTAGTTCAAAATGGAACAGTCAAAGAAGGAGTTCCTGCCTGTGTTGCAATGTGTGAAGTTGAGTAAGACTCAAAGCTAGACCACGACAGAAAATAGAAAGAGAATGAAAGTCATTCCCTATGCCTCAGTCATAGGTTCTATGAAGTATGCTATGTTGTGTACCAGACCTATTGTAACGCCCCGAATACAACTTTCCATATTCATAACTCCAACTCTTGCCTTTTCCGGAGATGCGATATGTTATTTCCTTCGTGGTTGGATTTTTGTCTTTTGTTTTTCATTTTGTTCATGTCTTGCATTTCATCTCATAGCATCATGTGCATTGCATCTGCATGTTTTCATATAACGTGCATCCGTTGTTAGTTGCCGCTTCTTCCTCGTCTCTGTTGACCTTTCTCAGACCGACCATTCTGTTGTTGCCCGACCTTTTGACCCTCTTTGCGCAATACTCAAACCCCTCGTGTGCGTGTCCGAAACTTACCCGAACCCGAACCGGTCTGTCGTTACCGATGAGTCCGGATCATCCCAATCATCTCTAAAATATCTTCCGTTTATTTATTAAACTCCCCTAGTCTGTTTTTCCCGTCCGTCCGATTTAAATCGAATGTCCCAAAATTCCCCTCATTTCACTATATATAGTCCACCGCTAGTCCAACCCTAAAATCTAGCTCCCTTGTCCCATCACCCGCCGCCGCCACCCACTGAGCATCTCCCTCGGGATCCCTCACGATCCACCCACCTGGTCTCCCCCTTCATCGGGTCTTGCCCGATCCATCCAATCGATCCAGCCAACCAGCTAGTCTCCTCCTCTCCCTTGAATTACCCATCGAGCCAACCGGTGCCCGCGGCCGTCTTCGCCTTCAGCAACCCACCAACCAGAGCAGCCAGCCCCGCTCCTCGTGCCCGAGGCCTCCCGAGCCGCACCTCGCCGGCAACCAGCAGGATCATCGCGTCCCTCTCCTCCGTTTTCCTTTCCATCCTACTTTTCCCCTGTCTCTCTCTCGGTCACGCCATCTCTCTCCCTAGCTTTCCCTACAGGAGCTTCCCGCGCCATGGCTGCAGCCCGAGTCCTTCTGCCTCGCTCGATCTGGACCAGGAGGGTCCCGAGCATCTCCACCGTCGTCGTCTCCGCTGAGCGCCGCCCTGGTTCCCTTTCTCTCCTTCCTCCGGTCCCCTCATCTCATCTCTCTCTCTCTGATTTGTGTTGCGACGCCGCCGTTTCTGCAGAGCCACTGCCGCCACGGAGCTCCAACTCCAGCCACCTCGTCTCCGCGGTGATCTGACGCATCGGGTTCCGTCCGACCGCCGTCATCCCGTCCTCGCCTCTGCTTCGAACACACGCGCGCGCCGCCATCCCCTCGTCGTCAGCTGCAGGAGCAGCGCGGCCTCTCCTTCTGTTCGAGCAAGGAAGACAGGCGCGTGCCTGCATCCTCTGCATCGCGGCGCTGCGCCTCTGTGCGCCCGTTGACTCAGCCCGTTCCCGGCCAGATCGAGACGCCCAGGACCTCGCCGCCCCTTTTCCCCGCTCGCCGGAGCTCTACTCCCAGCCACCGCTGCCCTGCTCGCCTCCTCTGCTTCGCCCTTGCGCGAGGAGGACGCACGCAGCGCCAAGTCCCTGCGCCCGTTGACCCGGCCTCGTGGGCCTCGTCCCTGTTCGGCCCAGCCAGCGCCCTCCTCACCGACCGGGCCAAGCCCATGGGTGAGAAGTCCCTCCAGCCCTTCTCCTGTACATTGTTGGCCTAGCCATATTCGGCCCGCGTAGGTTTTTTTCAGCATCTGTGAATTTGTCTAATTTTCCAGGAGTTTGCAGATTTACATAAAAGTCTCTCATGTTCATGCATTAATAACTCTTGAACCGTGCATCGGATTAAAATGATTCAAACATGTAAAATGCTTAGTTTTTCATCTAGTTTCATAATATGCAACTTTCATCCATGTTTGAAACGCTTAAAGTGCTGTTTGATTAAATTTACTCAAATGCCATGCTAAAATGATTTATTTCATAACTAAATAATCCTAGCTCGGTTTTTAATAAACTTTATATGTAAGTGGGGTGGAAAAATGCATAGATTAACATGATGCACTTTATTTTCCTGTTTAACAACAATAAAATATGGTTTAGGGTAGAACAGTACCAAATCCAATATATGCATATGTGGATTTTCCGGAATTGTTGTTTGATGTTCCGGCCTCATTTAAACTTGCCTAAATAGTTAGTTTATTTATGCTTCACCTCTTGCCATGTTTAACAACATTTAATATTGTTGGGTACATAAACGGGAGAGAACTAAATAATTGAATGTGGTGTTTTGTCAATATGCAACTCGTTGCATATTGAGCTCCACTTAATTTGTAGTATTGTTTGTTGCACTTTGCCATGCCATGCCTTATTAAACCGGACATGCATCATACTTGTTGTGCATCATGCCATGTTTATGCGGGTGTGTTTACCATGTTGCTTGCTTCTTTCCGGTTTGCTTCTCTCGTTAGCTTCGGTTTCGTTCCAGAGTTGTGAGGATTCGCTCGACTACGTCCGTTCGTCTTCTTCATGGACTCGTTCTTCTTCCTAGCAGGATTTCAGGCAAGATGACTGTCACCTTGGATCTCACTACTATCATTGCTATGCTAGTTGCTTCGTTCTATTGCTATGCTGCGCTACCTATCATTTGCTCTTCAAGCCTCCCAATTTGCCATGTCAGCCTCTAACCTTTTCACCCTTCCTAGCAAACCATTGCTTGGCTATGTTACCGCTTTTGCTCAGCCCCTCTTATAGCGTTGTTAGTTGCAGGTGTAGTTGAAGATTGCCCCATGATGGAAATGGTTATGTTGGGATATCACAATATCTCTTATATTATTAATGCATCTATATACTTGGTAAAGGGTGGAAGGCTCGGCCTTATGCCTGGTGTTTTGTTCCACTCTTGCCGCCCTAGTTTCCGTCATACCGGTGTTATGTTCCCGGATTTTGCGTTCCTTACGCGGTTGGGTGATTTATGGGACCACCTTGACAGCTCGCTTTGAATAAAACTCCTCCAGCAAGGCCCAACCTTGGTTTTACCATTTGCCTCACCTAGCCCTTTTTCCCTTGGGTTTCCGGAGCCCGAGGGTCATCTTTATTTAACCCCCCGGGCCAGTGCTCCTTCGAGTGTTGGTCCGAACTGAGCTGCCTACGGGGCCACCTCGGGGAAACTCGAAGTCTGGTTTTACTCGTAGCTAGTCTCATCCGGTGTTGCCCTGAGAACGAGATATGTGCAGCTCCTATCGGGATTTGTCGGCACATCGGGCAGCTTTGCTGGTCTTGTTTTACCATTGTCGAAAAGTCTTGTAAACCAGGATTCTGAGACTGATCGGGTCTTCCTGGGAGAAGGAATATCCTTCGTTGATCGCGACAGCTTATCATGGGCTAAGTTGGGACACCCCTGCAGGGTATTATCTTTTGAAAGTCGTGCCCGCGGTTATGTGGCAGATGGGAATTTGTTAATGTACGGTTGTAGATAACTTGACACCAGATCTTAATTAAAATGCATCAACCGCGTGTGTAGCCGTGATGGTCTCTTCTCGACGGAGTCCGGGAAGTGAACACGGTTTTGGGGTTATGATTGACGTAAGTAGGAGTTCAGGATCACCTCTTGATCATTGCTAGCTTCACGACCATTCCATTTGCTCTCTTCTCGCTCTTACTTGCGTATGTTAGCCACCATATATGCTTAGTCGCTGCTGCAACCTCACCACTTTACCCCTTCCTTTCCCATTAAGCTTTGCTAGTCTTGATACCCATGGTAATGGAATTGCTGAGTCCTCGTGGCTCACAGATTAGTACAACAACAGTTGCAGGTGATCATGACGCGAGAGTGATGTTTGCTTGTTTTGGAGTTCTTCTTCTGCTTGTTCTTCGATCAGGGGATAGGTTCCAGGTCGGAAGCCTGGGCTAGCAGGGTGGATGTCGTTTGAGTTTCTGTTTGTGTTTCATCCGTAGTCGGATGGTGCTCTTATGTAAGATGATGTTGTATTCGTGTGGCATTGTATGCCTTTTGTATGTATCCCCATCTATTATGTAATGTTGATGTAATGATATCCACCTTGCAAAAACGTTTCAATATGCGGGTCTATCCTTGGTGGGACCTTCGAGTTCCTCTTGGTTAGGGTCGCATATTGGGCGTGACACCTATTGTGTACCTTGCCATGAGTTTGGCAAGGGGATACGATAGTAATCCAGGAGCGGATCACTGGACAATGGTCAAAGTTATCCTTAGTTACCTAAGAGGACTAAGGAAATATTTCTCGGTTATGGAGGTGATAAAGAGTTCGTCATAAAGAGTTACGTTGATGCAAGCTTTTACATCAATCTAGATGACTCTAAGTCTCAATCTGGATACATATTGAAAGTAGGAGCAATTAGCTAGAGTAGCTCCATGCAAAGCATTGTAGACATAGAAAATTTGCAAAATACATACGGCTCTGAATGTGGCGAATCCATTGACTAAACTTCTCTCACAAGCAAAACATGATCACACCTAAGTACACTTTGGGTGTTAATCACATGGCGATGTGAACTAGATTGCTGACTCTAGTAAACCCTTTGGGTGTTAATCACATGGTGATGTGAACTATTGGTGTTAAATCACATGGTGATGTGAACTAGATTTTTGACTCTAGTGCAGGTGGGAGACTGAAGGAAATATGCCCAAGAGGCAATAATCAAGTTGTTATTTTATATTTCCTTATATCATGATAAATGTTTATTATTCATGCTAGAATTGTATTAACCATAAACTTGATATATGTGTGAATACATAGACAAAACAAAGTGTCCCTAGTATGCCTCTACTTGACTAGCTCGTTAATCAAAGATGGTTAAGTTTCCTAACCATAGACATGTGTTGTCATTTGATGAGCGGGATCACATCATTAGGAGAATGATGTGATGGACAAGACCCATCCGTTAGCTTAGCATAATGATCAGTCAGTTTTATTGCTATTGCTTTCTTCATGACTTATACATATTCCTTTTACTATGAGATTATGCAACTCCCGAATACCGGAGGAACACCTTGTGTGCTATCAAATGTCACAACATAACTGGGTGATTATAAAGATGCTCTACAGGTGTCTCCGAAGGTGTTTGTTCGGTTGGCATAGATCAAGATTAGGATTTGTCACTCTGTGTATTGGAGAGGTATCTCTGGGCCCTCTCGGTAATGCACATCACTATAAGCCTTGCAAGCAATGTGACTAATGAGTTAGTTGCGGGATGATGCATTACGAAACGAGTAAAGAGACTTGCCGGTAACGAGATTGAACTAGGTATGATGATACCGACGATTGAATCTCGGGCAAGTAACATACCGATGACAAAGGGAATGACGTATGTTGTTATGCCATTTGACCGATAAAGATCTTCGTAGAATATGTAGGAACCAATATGAGCATCCAGGTTCGACTATTGGTTATTGACCGGAGATGTGTCTCAGTCATGTCTACATAGTTCTCGAACCCGTAGGGTCCGCACGCTTAACGTTCGATGACGATTGGAATTATGAGTTATATGTTTTGGTGAGCCAAGTTTGTTCGGAGTCCCGGATGAGATCACAGACATGATGAGGAGTCTCAAAATGGTCGAGAGGTAAGGATTGATATGTTTGAAGGTTATATACAGACACCAGAATGGTTCCGAAGAAGATCGGGGATTTTTCAGAGTACCAGAAGGTTATCGGACCCCCCGGGAAAGTTAATGGGCCTATTGGGCCATAGTGGAGAGAGGGAGGCTGCCACAGGAGGTGGCGCGTGCCCCCCAAGCCCAATCCGAATTGGACAAGGGGTGGGGGTGCGGCCCCCCTTTCCCCTTTCCTTCTCCGTTGGAAGGAAGGAGGGGGCCGAATCCTACTTGGACTAGGAGTCCAAGTAGGACTCCCCCCTTGGCGCGCCCCTCCTAGGCCACCGGCTTCCTCCTCCCCCCTTTATATACAGGGGCGGGGGGCACCCCAAAGGCACACCAAGATTTGTCTTTGCCGTGTGCGGTGCCCCCCTCCACAGTTTACTCCTCCGGTCATAGCGTCGTAGTGCTTAGGCGAAGCCCTGCACGGATCACATCACCATCACCGTCACCGCGCCGTCGTGCTGACGGAACTCTCCCTCGACCCTCTACTAGATCAAGAGCTCGAGGGACATCATCGAGCTGAACGTGTGCTGAACACGAGTGCCGTACGTTCGGTACTTGGATCGATTGGATCGTGAAGACGTTCGACTACATCAACCGCGTTAACACAACGCTTCCGCTTTCGGTCTACGAGGGTACATGGACATACTCTCCCCTCTTTTTGCTATGCATCTCCTAGATAGATCTTGCGTGATCGTATGATTTTTTTTGAAATTGCATGCTACGTTCCCCAACAAATGTCACCTCGGGAATCCACGAGTTGAGTGCCAAAACACATATCAAGTGAATCAATATGACACCCCATTGTCACCAGTGGCATTCATTACAAGACATACATCAAGTGTTCTCAAATCCATAAAATTATTCGATCCAAGAAGAACAAAATCTTAAAGGGAAAACTCAATTCACAACAAGATAGAGAGGGGAAAACACCATATGATCCAACTATATTAACAAAGCCCGCGATACATCAAGATGGTGACATCTCAAGAACATGCGAGAGAGAGAGAGATTGAACACATATCTACTTGTACAAACCCTCAGCCCCTAGGGTGGTCTACACCCTCCTCGTCATGGTGTCCGCCGGGATGATGAAGATGACCACCGGTGATGATTTCCCCCTCCGGCGGAGTGCCGGAACGGGGTTTAGATTGTTTTTTCGTGGCTACAGAGGCTTGCGGTGGTGGAACTTCTGATATATCGACTCCCCTAGGGTTTTTGGAATATTTGGGAATTTATAGATTGAAGAGGCGGTGCGGGAGGCCACCGAGCTGGGCACAACCCACCTGGGGGCGCCCTGGTGGGTTGTGCTCCCCTCGGAGCCCCCCTCTGGTACTTCTTTGGCCCATCAGGTGTCTTCTGGTCCAGAAAAATTCTCCAAAAAGGTTCGTTGCATTTGGACTTTGTTTGGTATTGATTTCCTGCCGAGTAAAAAACAAGCAAAAAACAGCAACTGGCACTAGGCACTATGAGATGAGTAACATCCATAAAGGGAAAAATGTAGAAGGCAAAGCAACAACCCCGAGAAAAAGGCGAGGAAAAACAATGGCGAATAAAAGTCAAAAACATAATTATACATAGCATCACACATCATTCAAGGAAAGACAACATCATGAATAGTACTGCTACATGCATACAACCATACATCCCATCATAATCGTCTAATCATAGAGGCAATGATCGCACTGGCACTCTGACGGCTCTGCAGGTGTCTCCTCGGTCTTAGACTCTGAGTCGAAACTAATAATGATAATGGAAACCCCCGGAGCAAAGGAAACATGGCGACGCTGACGGGATGGATCTCCCTTAGGATCTGGAGCCGGATGACTACGTAACATAGGACCGGCGGGGGTAGCGAGAAGTAAAGCCCACTCGGCGGGAGTCTCGTGAGGAGTCACCGTCCAAGTGTTGAGTTACTCTGAGGGGTAACTGGCGTAGGTGGGGGTATAGTAATTGGAGGAATGAGAGGGGCATACGCAAGTGAAGGTGGAGCGGATGCATATCGAGCGGCAACAAGCGCGTCTCGAGTGCGGTTCAAAATCACAATAATGAAGTTTTCTAAGGATGAATGAACTGGTAGCACTGGTGGCATTGGTATTACCCTTTAAGAAGAAATAAAATGAAAGGAATATTAAGCAAATAATGACAAAATTTGCACACAATTTACACAGAAATTGCACTTTTTATAATATAATATTGGGATTTTAAAAAAGAAAAGTTTCTTAAGAAGGATTTAATTAGTGTCATTGATATTACCCATTAAGAAGAAAGAAAATGAAACAAAAACTACAAAAATGGAGTGGTAAAATTAATTAATGTCATCAGTATTACATTTTAAGAAGAGAGGAAATAAAAAAATATTAAGCAAATAATGACCAAATTGCATACAATTTACACATAATTTGCACTTTTTAGCATATGCAAGCATAAGCATATAATATTAGGATTTCGAAAAAGTAAGTTTCCGAAGAAGGAATGAGTTAGTGGCAATGATCTCACCATAAAGAAGATAGAAAATGAAACATGAAGTAAAAATAAATAAAGAGTTATAATGAACTAGTTGCATCGGTATTACCCTTTAAGAAGAAAAAAATATCAAGCAAATAATGACCAAATTTGCACACAATTTACACATAAATTCCCTTTTTTAGCATATGCAAGCATAAGCATATAAATTAGGATTTCAGAAAAAGTAAGTTCCTAAGAAGGAATGAATTAGTGGCAATGATCCTACTATAAAGAAGATAGATAATGAAACGTAAAGTAAAAAAAGAGATAGAAAGAAAATAAAAAAACTTGGACACGACTTCACACTTTTTAAATAGGTAAGAAATAAACATATAGTGGTGCACTTTTCACACTCTAGTATAATTTAGCACATGTTATACAATATTTCCATGTATACATTTTACACTTATGCAACATCCTAATAATACCCATAAAACCGACTAAAAAAGAAAAAGCAAAAAGACACAAGAACAGAAAAAGGAGGAATGACAACAGGCAACCCAAATGGCTTTCAGACCAACAAAAAATCGACTGACCCGAAACAGTGGCCAGTCAAAGTTTGGGCCCAAACAATACATCAGCCACTACAAAAAAAATGCACGAATCTTCAAGCACAAATCAATGAACTAAAAGATCGACTGGCCCAAAATGGATTTTCACGGAACTTGCATGTAACTGACTAAAAAAAAGCTAAATTGGGTGGGAAAGGGTCAGATCCGGATATATTCGCTGTAAACCTTCATCTTTTTTATTTAAACAGTGACTTAGCTGGTCAAGGCCTAGGCCGCCGTAGCTGGGACATAGGCCTAGCACAGGCCAGGCGGGCGCCTTTGTGACCAGAGGGACAGTCGATGCTGAGCGGCCTCCGTATCAGCGACGACCGCGATGACGCTCGTGGAGCCGAGCCGGACGGAGGAATCGAATCTGCTTTCCCTTTCCTCCCCGCCAAGAAATGGACGGCTGCACAGTTTCTATACCAGGAAACCGGAACCGGTCCATCTCCTCCTCGTTCATTGTTGGAGCTCAGTCACGAAGGCTCTCGTCCTCGGTCAAGCCAAGGGCTTTCTTTTCGACGTCTCTTCCAGGATCAAGTGTGGGCTCTTCTGGATGGAGTGGTGGACAGCACTGAGGTTGATGTCGCCAGCCCGGGTTCGAGTCCCTCATCTCCTATAAGAATAAGATAGGGGGGAGTCTCCCCTCTGTTCTCATTCTTTTACCAGACGGTGGTTTTACCCCCTCAAAAAAAGGACGGTAGTTTTACCAGCACGTCCACATGGCAACCACCACCAATTACTGCATCCATGGTTAATTTTACGCCCAGACGCGCGCAACCGTCAAAAGCAAAGCCAACCTCACAGTCCTCAGCTCAACTTGAAACCACTCCCACCAGCGGCCACGGCATTGATGGATCTCTCACCAGCCACCGCGGGTGCCTATGGCGGAAAGGCGGCGGACGCGTACCGGAAGGCGCTCAGCTCAGCGGCCTCGGCCGCCGCGTACGCCGTGCTGGCGCGGAGCATGGCGCGTGCGCTCCTCCCGGACGAGCTGCGCGCCGCGGTGCGCTGGGCCGCGTCCGTGCTCCGCGCGCGCCTCGGCTGGGGCGCCAAGGAGCGGCGAACGCTCGTCATCCGAAGCCACACCGGCGGCGGCGGTCGCGAGGAGAATCTTCTCTTCGACGCGGCGCGGACGTACCTGTCCTCCAGGCTCGACCCGCGCGCCATGCGCCGTCTCGGGCTCAGGCTGTGCGCGACCAGGGACGATGGTGGCCTGAGAAGCTGGACGAAGCGCCTCTTCATTGAGCCCGGGGACTCCACCGTCGATGTCTTCGACGGCGTCGAGTTCATGTGGTCGTCCGTCCAGAAGACTAATGGCGGCGGAGGAGGAAACAAGAAGTCCAAGAACGGGGAGTCCGGCACCGCCGAGTTTCTGCTCAAGCTCAGCTTCGACGCCAAGCACACAGACATGGCTATGGAGAGGTACGTGCCCTTCGTCATGGGGGCGGCCGAGGAGACGAGGCTGCGGGAGCGTTCGCTCATGATCTGCATGAACGAGGGCCGAACATGGTTCAGGCTGCACCACCATCACCCCGCCACGTTCGACACGCTCGCCATGGACCCGGTGCTCAAGCAGTCCATCGTCGCCGACCTCGACCTGTTCGCCAACAGGAGGGACCACTACCGGCGGATTGGCAAGGCGTGGAAGCGCGGGTACCTTCTCTACGGCCCGCCGGCACCGGCAAGTCCAGCCTGGTGGCCGCCATGGCCAACCACCTCCGCTACAACATCTACGACCTCGACCTCAGCCACGTGCAAAACACAACGCTGCAGTGGCTGCTCCTCACCATGTCTGACAAGTCCATCCTTGTCATCGAGGACATCGACTGCTGCTGCGATGCCATGTTAAGGGAGGTGGACAGCAAGACGCCGGCGCGGACTTGCAAAGAAGACGGCGGCGGCTCATCAGAAACTTCGGACGGTACGCCGTCTCCGAAGCGCAAATCGGAGGTAATTACGGACGTGCTCTTCCCCTGCATTGCTGTGTGAACATATTACGTATACTATATACCTATCTCAATGTCCATATGCCCACTTCTGCGTACGGCGAACTCAGATCACGCTTTCGGGGCTGCTCAACTTCATCGACGGGCTCTGGTCGACCAGTGGCGAGGAGCGCCTCATCGTCTTCACCACCAATTACAAGGACCGGCTCGACCCGGCGCTGCTGCGGCCGGGGCGCATGGACATGCACGTCTACATGGGCTACTGCTGCTGGGAGGCATTCAAGACTCTGGCCCGGAACTACTTCCTCGTCGACGACCACCCCCTCTTCCCGGAGATACAGGAACTGCTTATGGCGGTGCAGGTGACGCCGGCCGAGGTGTCCGAGATGCTGCTGAGGACCAATGAGCCTGACGTCGCGCTCCGGAGTCTCACGGAGTTCCTCTTAGAGAAGAAGCAGGGACAGAGCAAGATGGAGGAAATGCATGAAGAGAACTAAGCAGGGAGAGAGTGATCCAGGGAAGTAACTCCATTACAGCACACATCAACAACTAGCTTCCTAGTCTCGGAATTAGCCGATGTAACGAATGCATTTGTTTTGCAAATGTCTCGTGGTCGCATTATCACATTGCTGCAAGATTATTATTACTACTCTTCATGTGTAGCATCATTTGTGCAGATGCTCTTTAGATCGATCTTTGATCAATGTTATGCTGGCATTCTCTACTGATGCATAGCTTCTTTTTCTCAACCGCTGGATGCATAGCTTGATGCGTTATTTAGTTCTTTCCAGTTGGAGCAAGTACAATAAGTTGATGTAGATGGGTTGTAAGACTTTAAAAAATATATTTTGGATGAGTTGGATAAGAGCGAGCTACTAATTAACAGCCGGTTGTAGCACACGCTCCTTGCCACTATGTGAGAGAGGAAGGCGCTCCTAACCACTATGTGAGAGAGGAAGGTGGGTCATGTTTCAACAAAGTAATACATATTTATATGTGACTATTGTACTTGCGGCTATACTATTAACCATGCTCTAGATTTTACGAGCCTTGGCCCAATAAATCTTGTTTCTCATTCTAGTATTTTCTTTAAATCTCATAGACCATTTGACTTGTATGTCATATGTGTAAATTTAGTCTCACACTGCCGGTTGAGTAGAAAAAACTATTGGCTTAGAGCATCAACAGTGTTTAGAGGCAACGTTGCCTCTAAACTGTGGTCCATCGTATTGCCCCAAAGACTAGATGGAAAACGCGCAGTGTATAGCATTTGGCACAACCTCCGTGTTGCCCCGAAGACTAGATGAAATACACGCAGTGTATAGCATTTGGCACAACTGTCGGTGTCAAAGCCGGCGGATCTCCGGTAGGGGGTCCCGAACTATGCGTCTAAGGCTAATGGTAACAGGAGCCAGGGGACACAATGTTTACGCAGGTTAGGGCCCTCTCTATGGAGGTAATACCCTACTTCCTATTTGATTGATCTTGATGAATATGAGTATTACAAGAGTTGATCTACCACGAGATCGTAATGGCTAAACCCTAGAAGTCTAGCCTATGGGATTATGATTGTTGTCCTACGGACTAAACCGTCCGGTTTATATAGACACCGGAGGGGGCTAGGGTTACACAAAGTCGGTTACAGAGAAAGGAATCTACATATCCGAATAGCCAAGCTAGCTTTCCACGCAAAGGAGAGTCCCATCCGGACACGGGACGAAGTCTTCAATCTTGTATCTTCATAGTCCAACAGTCCGGCCCATGTATATATGTTGGGGAACGTAGTAATTTTAAAAAAATTCCTACGCACACGCAAGATCATGGTGATGCATAGCAACGAGAGGAGAGAGTGTTGTCCACGTACCCTCGTAGACCGAAAGCGGAAGCGTTAAAACAACGCGGTTGATGTAGTTGTACGTCTTCACGGCCCGACCGATCAAGCATCAAAACTACGGCACCTCCGAGTTCTAGCACACGTTCAGCTCGATGACGATCCCCGTACTCCAATCCAGCAGAATGTCAGGGAAGAGTTCCGTCAGCACGACGGCGTGGTGACGATCTTGATGTTCTACCGTCGCAGGGTTTCGCCTAAGCACCGCTACAATATTATCGAGGAGGACTATGGTGGAGGGGGGCACCGCACACGGCTAAGAGATCAAGAGATCAATTGTTGTGTCTAGAGGTGCCCCCTGCCCCCGTATATAAAGGAGCCAGGGGGGAGGGGCAGCCGGCCTAAGAGGGGGCGCGCCAAGGGGAGTCCTACTCCCACCGGGAGTAGGACTCCCTCCTTCCTTGTTGGACTAGGAGAAGGGGGGAAGGAGGAGGGAGAGAGGAAGGAAAGGGGGGGCTCTCCTTGTCCTAATCGGACTAGGGGGGAGGGGCGCGTGGCCCAGCCCTTGCCTCCTCTCCTCTTCTCCAATAAGGCCCATGTAGGCCCATTAAGCCCCCGGGGGGTTCCGGTAACCCCCCGGTACTCCGGTAAAATCCTGATTTCACCCGGAACACTTTCGACATCCAAATATAGGCTTCCAATATATCAATCTTCATGTCTCGACCATTTCGAGACTCCTCGTCATGTCCATAATCACATCCGGGACTCCGAACAAACTTCAGTACATCAAAACTCATAAACTCAAAATATAACTGTCATCGAAACCTTAAGCGTGCGGACCCTACGAGTTCAAAAACTATGTAGACATGACCGAGAACCATTTCGGGTCAATAACCAATAGCGGAACCTGGATGCTCATATTGGCTCCTACATATTCTACGAAGATCTTTATCGGTCAAACAACATAACAACATACATTGTTCCCTTTGTCATCGGTATGTTACTTGCCCGAGATTTGATCGTCGGTATCCTAATACCTAGTTCAATCTCGTTACCGGCAAGTCTCTTTACTCGTTACGTAATGCATCATTCCATAACTAACTCATTAGCTACATTGCTTGCAAGGCTTATAGTGATGTGCATTACCGAGAGGGCCCAGAGATACCTCTCCGACAATCGGAGTGACAAAACCTAATCTCGAAATACGCCAACTCAACATGTACCTTTGGAGACACCTGTAGAGCTCCTTTATAATCACCCAGTTACGTTGTGACGTTTGGTAGCGCACAAAGTGTTCCTCCGGTAAAAGGGAGTTGCATAATCTCATAGTTACAGGAACTTGTATAAGTCATGAAGAAAGCAATAGCAACATACTAAACGATCAAGTGCTAATCTAACGGAATGGGTCAAGTCAATCATATCATTCTCGTAATGATGTGATCCCGTTAATCAAATGACAACACATGTCTATGGTTAGGAAACATAACCATCTTTGATTAACGAGCTAGTCAAGTAGAGGCATACTAGTGACATTAAGTTTGTCTATGTGTTGACACATGTATCATGTTTCCGGTTAATACAATTCTAGCATGAATAATAAACATTTATCATGATATGAGGAAATAAATAATAACTTTATTATTGCCTCTAGGGCATATTTCCTTCAATATAGTCCGGCTATCCGAGGACCCCCTAATCCAGGACTCCCTCAGTAGCCCCCGAACCAGGCTTCAATGACGATGAGTCCGGCGCGCAAATTGTCTTCGGCATTGCAAGGCGGGTTCCTTCTACGAATATTTCAAAGTACCTGAATTAAATAGCAGTGTCCGGCTTTTCATTTAATGACGCACTCATCGGCTTCTGCACCTTCATGATTTCAGCTTCCACATGTCGAGCGAATACGAGAGGTCGGGGCATTTTTGCATTTACCACCCTAACCATATAAGAAAATTGTCTATTAAAGAGACGGGGATCTTCAGATCTAATCCACACCATCTCCCCCAAACGAGAAATCCTCGGAGCTTGCTCGTAGAAACCACCCCAACATGGCCAGCGTTCCCAGCTCTTCCTCACGCCCTCACGGCTCCAAGCAGGGTGATTGCGAAAAGTGTTCCATATCCCACGGCCAACTGGTGAAGCTGCAGACCCAGGGATTTCTTCCCCTCGCAGATGTAGTCCCTGTTCGAGCCGGATTGGCTTCCTTCGTCAGCGGGGAACAGGCGGAGAGGTTCCCCAACCCATCCAGGGGGAACGAGTATGCTTTGTTCCCTATTTGCTGAGAGGCGTCGGATTTCCAATCCATCCATTCCTCCGAGGGCTTCTGGAGTACTATGGCCTCCAACTGCATAACTTCACACCTGCCTCCATCCTGCACATTGCGGGTTATGTCGCTCTATGCGACCTATTTCTGGGTTGCGAGGCTCATTTTGAGTTATGGAAGAAGTTGTTTTTCCTCGTCCCTCGTAATCAAGAGGGATCCATATTCCAAGTGGGCGGAGCCGAGATATGGCGCATCGCCGGGACTGGATACCTATCCGGCACACCGAAGAAGGCATCCGAAGAATGGCCTTCCGAATGGTTCTATGTTGAGGACGTCTCCCTTCCTGACCCAATCCGAAGAGGCCTCCCTGAATTTTCAAGTGCTCCATTGAAGAAGCGCCTCAGCTGGCGTCCTCGGAGCCTCAGGGAGGAACATAGCGTGGAAGTCCACCAATTGATGAGCAAGAAAAAGATGCTCGCTCAATCCGGATTGTCAGTAGTCGATGTTATGGCAATATCCATAATGCGAGGGGTTCAGCCACTCTAATACCGAGGGCACCCTATGTGGCACTTTAATGGAGAAGATGACGCCAACCGCTACGGTCGAAAGGGTCCGGACATTGCCGCTGCTTTGGCGAAAATACTGTCTGGATTATACAAAGGGGATAAGGAGGAGTTCATCCACATCAAGCCTAGAGATGGGTTTTCCATGTACAAACCTCCCAGCTAGGTGAGTTTCCATCCCGCTACTCTACTCCATTCATACCCTGAGTCCTAATATCAATCTGTCCATTTATAATAGGAATGGCGGAGAATTACCAGGGAGATCCACAACCCCGCACCATAGCCAGAGGACCACAACCGGTCCCTTGACCCCGGATTCGAAGAGGATCCGGATATATTCGTGGAGCTCGGGGAAGGGGTGTTTTACCAGGCGAGCTGTGACGGCACCGGAGTGGCCATCATTGCTGACTATCCCGGCCTTCTCCCCGTGTCACATGTAAGTAATCAGGAGACTTGTCCTTTGAGAGAATTCCCTCTTTCCTCCTTACCCACCGCACTATATTATGCTCTAAAGGGGAGGCGATGGGCGTGCAACGCTGCACCTGAGGCAACGCGCAAGAAGGCTGCGCGTACGCCGGGTAGGCCTTCGAAGAGGAAAGCCAATGGAAGCGCGACCGAGCCCTTATCAAAGAGGTATGGTTGTTTTAAGTATGCTCTATGGCTGTCACATTTAAAGTGTGACAATATCCGTTGTGTCTTATCAGGAAAAACATTCACCGGACTATGTCCGGGGATCCTGCCGGTCATGCCTCTACGAGCCGGATTCCGGACCCTGTCGCAAGGACTGAGGCTAACACGGAAGTGACACCGGATTGTCCTTCTGCGGAGGATTCAGATAAAGTATATGTCACGAACTCCCAAGTGGAAAGCGCCATGAATCATCGGCGCTGGCGGGCCGTTCTTCGCGACCCTGGTTTTTCAGAAGAGGCCTTCAACGCCTTCAACTCGGGTGATGCATACATCCGAGCTGCTCGAGATGGGCTTACCAGAGCTACAGACCAGTATTTGAAAGATATGCGGGTAAGTACACATTTGTACAAAACTGATAATCATATACTAGTAGCCCCCGAGACTTGAAACAGTTGGTATGACTGATTTAAGGATCGTTATATGACCGGGTGCTCACAGAGAAGAACAATTTGTTGTCTTAAGAGCTGAAAAAGTGCCAGGGCCAGCTGACTGATGCTACCGCCGAACTGGAGAAATTCAAGAAGGAGGCGTCTGGTAATGTTCCCCTCTATCGAGAAAACATAATCATATACCAGGAGTATTAATACAAGTGCAAATCCTGTGGCAGAGGCACCGGATATCTCACAACCAAGATCTCAAAGGCAACTGGCCGCGGGCGAGCGTATACTGACACATGTCAGGGTGGATAAGAACAAACTCCAAGATGCCAACACCGAGCTGGGCGTGGAACTGAAAGACGTGCGTGCCCAGCTGGATGACTCCGTGAAGGAGAACTGGAGGCTGCGAGGCGGCATATTTAGTATGTGTTCATACTTACCATTACATAGTTCGGCAAGGAAAGAAACTGACAATAATTATGTCTGTAGGTATATTGACGGGCCGTCCTGAAGAGGAGGTGTCTGGATCATCGAGCGATCTGCTACAAGAGCTGTTGCGAATGCACAAGCGAGCTCGGCAGGCGATGCAAACTATTGTTAAGGCTTTATGGCCATCCGACTCCCCTCCAGGAAGTATGGAGGGGCTTGTACAACTACTCCAGGGAGCGCGGCGGCGCTTCCAATTATGGAAGATATCGGCCTGCCAGGAAGGTGCGCGAGAGGTCTGGGCAATGGTGAAAACTCGGTATACCATGCTCGACCCGAATCACATAGCCCGGGTCGGACCTGTCGGGTCAAATGGAGAAGAAATTCCCGTTAGTTTGGTATATGACCAGGTTCAAGTAGCCGCCAAGTATTCCCAATAGGATTGTAGGCTAGATAGCTTGTTGGATGGCATAGAGGAAGAAGTTTTTGAGTCTAAGTGACTATGTACTTCATTTGACAAATTATGTCTCTAGCTGAATTGTAAAACGCTTGTCATGGCAGACCTTTTCGCTTCAACCTCTGGACCCGAAGGTGCGGAGTGCTTCCGAATACCCGCTCGGTAATGTATACCGGGGTATGCGTGGAAACCAGGCGTAGGGGTCATAGTTGCTTGAACGGACAAGTATCCGGCTAGTTATGTTATATTACATTTTGATCGTAAGAAACATCTTCCAGAGAGAATAGTTCCGTTAAGGGTTCCTTTCCCTGGGTAAGCATGCATAAATGTGCATGTCCGAACTGTGTTTGAAAAAATCACAGCATACATAACATCTAGGGGTTCATAATGTGACAAGTAAAAAAGATCTTTAGTCCATCGACCGAATATTCCCTTAAGAATGCTACCTTTCGGCTTCACCCAGTCTGAGGCACACATCCGGATGACCCGGCAGTAAAAATCACAGAGGTGCTCCCTTTATGCCCTAGCCGAACTAACGGGAACGTAGGGCATAAGCACAGGAGCCAGGCAACCCAGCTTGGCCAAACTTAAGTCATATCGATGCATATAATGGCGAAGAAAAGGTACATACGTGGAAAAGACACATATGTGGTGAGCTTGATGCTTGGAAAATAATAATAATAAGCTTATGTACAAGAAGCCCCAAGGTATAATTGACGTACATATTAAGAATTATATGCGTCATAGGTGTACGGTCTAACCGTACAAGGGCTTTGTAGCTTTAAAAAAGGAAAGGTGAAAAGAGAGAAAAATAAAACATGGAAACAAAAAGGGGAAAAAGGAGACAAACGAAGAGTCCGGCACTAGGCATAGAATCTTTGGAGTCTGGCCGCGTTCCATGGGTTCGGCTCTAGGTGGTTGTCTGATGCATCATGCAGGCGGTACGCTCCTGAAAGTGCAACTATCCCTGGGTGGTTTTGGTAATGATTAACAACATATAGCTCATTGAACTAATGCCACTGCAAGATAAATATTTCAGGAAAGTTCAATGATTGGCATGGCATGGATAAGGAATGTGGACCCCTCAAATGCCAAGGACAAAAGATTGGCTCAAGCTTCAAAGTCCAAGACTCTACATTTTTCCATTTTAGTGATCCAAGATCACATTGAGTCTATAGGAAAGCCAATACTATTAAAAGGGGATGAGGTGTTGCCTAATGGCTTGCTTGCTCAAAATGCTTAGTGATATTCTCCAAAAGCCCTCAACCACTTTCTCATACCCACATATGTCCCAAACCAAAAGTCAAACTCAGCCCCACCGATTTGATCCATCCGGCGCCACCGAGTTCCTTTGACATAGCCACTGCCAGAAACCCTAGTCTTTCCGGTCTCACCGATAGGGATCTCGGACTCACCGAGATGGGGTTGAAAACTCTCTGTTTCCCTTCATAACGTTTCGGTCTAACCGAGATGAGCGATCAGTCCCACCGAGTCTGCAATGCAAACTCTCTGTTTCCTTTTCGTAACGCTTCGGTCCCACCGAGACGAGCGAATCGGTCCCATCGAGTTTGCCTGACCAACTCTCTGTTAGCTTATTACCAAAGTCGGTCCAACCGAGTTTGAGTAATTGGTACAACCGAGATTACGTTATGCCCTAACCCTAATGATATCGGTCCCACCAAGATGACATGTCAGTCCCACCGAAATTGCCTAACAATCACATATGTACTGAATCGGTCCGACCGAGTTTTCTGATTCGTTCCCACAGAGTTTGGTATAATGTGTGTAACGGTTAGATTTTGTGTGGAGGCTATATATACCCCTCCACCCTCTCCTCATTCGTGAGGGAAGCCATCAGATCGTGCCTACACTTCCATTACCCATTTTCTAAGAGAGAGCCACCTACTCATGTGTTGAGACCAAGATATTCCAATCCAACCATATGAATCTTGATCTCTAGCCTTCCCCAAGTTTCTTTCCACTCAAATCATCTTTCCACCAAATCCAATCCTATGAGAGTGAGTTGAGTGTTGGGGAGACTATCATTTGAAGCACAAGAGCAAGGAGTTCATCATCAACACACCATCTATTACCTTTTGGAGAGTGGTGTCTCCTAGATTGGTTAGATGTCACTTGGGAGCCTCCGACAAGATTGTGGAGTGAACCAAGGAGGTTGTAAGGGCAAGGAGATCACCTACTTCGTGAAGATCTACCGTAGTGAGGCAAGTCCTTCATGGGCGATGGCCATGGTGGGATAGGCAAGGTTGCTTCTTCATGGACCCTTAGTGGGTGGAGCCCTCCGTGGACTCGCACAGCCGTTACCCTTCGTGGGTTGAAGTCTCCATCAATGTGGATGTACGATAGCACCACCTATCGGAACCACGGCAAAAACATCCGTGTCTCCTATTGCGTTTGCACTCTCCAAACCCTTCCCTTTACATTCTTGCAAGTTGCATGCTTTACTTTCCGCTGCTTATATACTCTTTGCATGCTTTCTTGAATTGTGTTAAGATTACTTGACTTGTGCTAAGTTGTTAAAATATGCCAAAAACTAAAATTGGGAAAAGGTTAAGTTTTTATTTGGTCAAGTAGTCTAATCACCCCCCTCTAGACATACTTTCGATCCTACAGCACCTCTGGTGAGAATTTCGTCAATGATGAAGGGACCCTCCCACTTGGGCTTGAGTTTGTCCTTTTTCTTCTCCGGCAATCGTAGAACGAGTTCGCCAACATTATATGTCTTGGCCCATACTTCTCTGCTTTGATATCTGCGGGCCTATTGTTGATAGAATGCGGAACGGGCTTTTGTGACATCGCGCTCCTCCTCCAGGGCATCTAAGCTGTCCTGCCGATCCAGCTCGGCTTCTCTCTCTTCATACATGCGCACTTGAGGTAAGTCATGAATAATGTCGCTGGGTAACACAGCCTCTGCACCGTACACCATAAAGAAACGTGTATATCCGGTAGAACGATTTGGCATGGTCCGCAGCCCCTAGAGCACGCAGTCGAGCTCCTCCACCCAGTGCTTGTCTGATTCTTTCAAAGACCGCACTAATCTGGGTTTGATGCCGCTCATAATATGACGTTAGCTCGTTCGACTTGACCGTTGGTTTGTGGGTGGTATACGGAGGCGTAATCAAGCTTGATGCCTAGATTAGCACACTAGGCTTTCACCTCATCGACTGTGAAATTGGAGCCGTTGTCAGTGATAATGCTGTGTGGAACACCATAACGGCGCACAACACCGGATATAAAATCTATCACTGGCCCGGCTTTGGCAGTTTTGAAAGGTTTGGCCTCTATCCACTTAGTGAATTTATCCACCATGACCAACAAATATCTTTTCTTATGGCTTCCTCCTTTAAGGGGTCCGACCATATCAAGCCCCCAGACCGCAAAAGGCCAAGTGATGGGGATTGTTTGTAGAGCGCGCGGTGGGTGGCATATAACTTTGGTTGGCGAAAAGCTGGCATCCGACGTAATGTTGGACGAGGTCCTGTGCGTCTGCTCGGGCCATTGGCCAATAGAAACCTGTATGGAAGGCCTTGCTTACGAGGGCCTGAGCCGTAGAGTGGTGACCGCCGAGACAGGCATGAATTTCAGCCAAGAGCTGCCGCCCTTCCTCCTCGGAGATACATCTTTGAAGTACTCCGGTAGCGCTTTTCTTATAGAGTTCTCCCTCGTGAACCTTGTAGGCTTTAGAGCGCCGCACAATGCAGCGTGCCTCATTCTGATCCTCAGGAAGCTCTCGCCTATTAAGGTAGGCCAAGAAGGGTTTGGTCCATGGGGCTATGACTGCCATGATGAGATGGGCCGACGATGTAATTTCGGTGGCTGAGCCCCCGGTGATGTCGGTGTGTTCGGACTCTGGGGTTGTATTCGAATCTAGATTGGTAGTGCCGCTCTCCCCTTGCCACACCACGGATGGCTTGAAAAGCCTTTCCAGAAAGATGTTAGGTGGGACGGGGTCGCGCTTGCCGCCGATGCGAGCAAGGACATCCGCCGCTTGATTACTTTCTCGAGCCACATGGTGAAACTCGAGCCCCTCAAACCGAGCTGACATTTTGAGAACGGCGTTACATTAAGCCACCATCTTCAGATCTTTGTCATTGAAATCTCTATTTATTTGAGATATTGCAAGGTTTGAATCCCAGCGCACTTCTAGGCGTTGTATGCCCATGGAGACAACCATCCGAAGACCATGCAATAAGGCTTCGTATTCGGCTGCATTGTTGGAGTCCGTGAATAATATCTATAGGACGTACTGAACAGTATCTCCAGTAGGGGATGTTAGGACAACGCCTACCCCTAGGCCTACCAGCATTTTGGCGCCATTGAAGTGCATGACCAGTTGGAATACGTGCCGTACTTTTTAGGGAGTTCGGCCTCTGTCCATTCGGCGATGAAGTCAGCCAGTACTTGAGATTTAATGGCCTGCCGCGGTTTGTATGTAATGTCGAATGGGAGGAGCTCAATAGCCCACTTGGCAACCTGGCCCATGGCGTCGCGGTTATTTATTATGTCGTTGAGTGGTACTTCCGGAGGCCACCGTTATGGAGCATTATTGAAAGTAGTGTTGTAGCTTCCGGGATGCCATGAAGACCGTGTATGCTATTTTTTGGTAGTGTGGGTACCGGGATTTGCATGGTCCGAGGACAGTGGATACGTAGTATACCGGTTTCTGAAGCAGGAATTTGTGTCCGTCCTCCTCTCTTTCGACTTGGTGTGTGGCTGATATGTATAATAACATGGGTTCGCCAACGTTTGGCGCGGCCAGGATTGGTTTGCTTGCTAGAAGAGCCTTTATTTCTTCCAATCCGGTTGTTGCCGCGTTCATCCACTCAAAGTGTTTGGTGCATCGGAGAAGGCGATATAGTGGCAATGCCTTTTCTCCTAGTCTGGAGATAAAGCGGCTTGAAGCTGCCACACATCCGGATAATTTTTGGACTTGTTTAAGGTCTGTTGGCGTAGCCAACTGTGACAAAGCTCGGAATTTAGCTGGGTTTGCCTCAAGTCCTCTATTGGAAACGATGAAGCCTAGAAGCTTTCCAGCGGGAATGCCGAAAACAAACTTTTCCAGATTGAGCTTGATGTCATATGTTCGGAGGTTGTCGAATGTGAGACGGAGATCGTCTATTAAGGACTTGACGTGCCTAGTTTTGATGACTACGTCATCCACGTATGCTTCAACTTTCTTGCCTGTTTGTTTCTCCAGGCATGTTTGAATCATGCGTTGATAAGTGGCACCGGCATTTTTGAGCCCGAAAGGCATAGTGTTGAAGTAGAAAGGCCCATATGGGGTTATGAAGACCGTTGCGGCCTGGTCGGACTCCTTCATCTTGATTTGATGGTATCCGGAGTATGCGTCGAGGAAACACAGTGAGTTGTGCCCTGCGGTAGCGTCGATGATCCGATCGATGCGAGGGAGGGGAAAGGGATCCTTAGGGCAAGCCTTGTTGAGGTCCTTGAAATCGACACATAGGCGCCAAGATTTATTCTTCTTTGGTACCACCACCAGGTTTGCTAGCCAGTCCGGGTGTTTTATTTCTCTGATGAATCCGGCCTCGAGTAACTTGGCTAGCTCCTCTCCCATAGCTTGTCGTTTAGGTTCAGAGAAGCACCGTAATGTTTGCTTGACCGACTTATATCCCTTCAGTATGTTTAGGCTGTGTTCGGCCAGCCTGCATGGGATCCCTGGCATATCAGAAGGGTGCCAGGCGAATATGTCGCAGTTTTCACGTAGGAACGCCCGCAGTGCGGCGTCGACCATGGGGTCCAGCTGTGCCCCGATGGATGCTGTCTTTGTGGAGTCCGTTTGGTGGACTTGGAATTTGACTATTTCAACTGCTGGTTTAAAGGAGGTGGATTTGGACCGCTTGTCGAGTATCACGTCGTCCCTATCCACCGTGGAGCGCAATGCGGTTAATTCTTCGGCCGCGAGGGCTTCAGACAATGCCTCGAGGTCTTTGGCGGTGGTTTTGTTTTCGGCGCGGAGTGCTATGTCCGGATCACTGGCAAGAGTGATGATTCCATTGGGCCCGGGCATCTTGAGCTTCATGTACCCGTAATGGGGTATAGCTTGGAAGCTTGCAAATGCATCTCCCCCTAAAAGGGCATGATATCCACTGTTAAGAGGGGCCACTTGAAAGGTTATCTCTTCGGACCGATAGTTCTCCGGCGTGCCAAATACCACATCCAGTGTGATTTTTCCCACACACCGTGCCTCCCGACTAGGAATAATTCCTTAGAAGGTCGTGCTACTTTGCTCAATGCGGCTCCTGTCTATTTCCATTTTGTTGAGAGTTTCCTCATAAATGAGGTTTAGTCCGCTGCCGCCGTCCATGAGAACTTTGGTAAGCCGAAAACCATCCACAATTGGACTGAGGACCAATGTGGTAGGTGCCCGGACTGTTCTGAATTTTGGTTCGTCACTAGCTTTGAAAGTTATGACCGTGTCGTTCCAGGGGTTTATTGCTGCAACTTGGCAGACTTCGGCGAGGCCGCGGAGTGCCCTTTTGCGCCTATTGTTTGAGGCGAAAGTCTCGAAGACTGTCAGTACTGTAGGGTTGTTATCCTTCGTGGGAAGTTACTCTGCGGTATTTTTGGTGAGGAGATCCTCGCCGCTCTTGGCCACCTGCCGGAGTATCCAACATGCTCTAAGGCTGTGGGTTGGTACGATATCCGGTGTTGTGTGTATCTTGCATGGCCTATCGAGCCATCCCTCCAGAATGGTTTCGTGCCCCATAACCGGCTTTGATTTTTTTATTGGATTAGGCGACCGACGAGGGTGCATCCTTTTTGTCCGGATGAGGGGTTTAGTGGAAACCGGTGGCTCCCAAGAGGCTGCCTGAGTTTTCCAGGCGCTTTTCATTGCGCAGTACTTCTGTACAATGGTTGCCAAGTCGGTGAAGTGTGATACGTGACGGCGATTGATTGCATTGAGGATTCCCTCGTCCGTGCAATTTTTGCAGAATAATGAGATCGCGTCTTCATCGTGATAGTCTTTGATCTTGTCCTTGACAAGGAGCAATCTGGCCCAAAAGTGTTGGACCGTTTCATGGGACTGCTGTTTGATGTGGGTAAGATCGCTTATGTCTGGGTGGGTGGGTGGATTTAAGTCTGAACCCTGACCCGATCTGAGATCCGGAGCTTGAGAAACTTCCGAGCTTAACAGTTCGGGCTCCGGGATATCAACCAACTTTTGAGAACCACAATCCAATTCTAAGTTCGGAGTATGGGGCATGTCTTCCCGCGAGCGAGTATCGGGCTCTGTGAGCTCAGAGATCCGAACATAGTTCGTCCTCAACATAGGGGAAGAGGCGCCGCATTGCTCCTCCACTACCGCTATCTGATGGGTGATCGGTGGAGATTCAATTTTTCTCTGATCGGGTTTAAGCCCAATCCGATCATAGTCCGTAGCGACTCCAAAGGTGGTGATGTGATCCAGGAGTTCATTTAAGGACGACAACTCCGTCGGATCCATCTGTCCAGAGTATTCTAAGCTGACGCGGAGGCGATTTTCGATGACCCGAGAAGTCATCGTCGTCCCAACGGCCGAACGGGCGGCCATGGTGAAGCCGCCCAGCCGGAGGGTTTGGCCTGAAGCCAGGGCTCCTCCGGAGGCGATGTTGTCCTTGATAACAAGGCGAGCCATCAAGCCTATCTTCGACATCACAGCGGAACGCTCAATGAAAGCACCAATGTCGGTGTCAAAACCGGCGGATCTTGGGTAGGGGGTCCTGAACTGTGCGTCTAAGGCTAATGGTAACAGGAGGGGGGGAAACAATGTTTACCCATGTTCAAACCCTCTCTATGGAGGTAATACCCTACTTCCTGCTTGATTGATCTTGATGAATATGAGTATTACAAGAGTTGATCTACCACGAGATCGTAATGGCTAAACCCTAGAAGTCTAGCCTATGAGATTATGATTGTTGTCCTACGGACTAAACCCTCCGGTTTATATAGACACCGGAGGGGGCTAGGGTTATACATAGTCGGTTATAGAGAAAGGAATCTACATATCCGAATCGCCAAGCTTGCCTTCCATGCAAAGGAGAGTCCCATCCGGACACGGGACGAAGTCTTCAATCTTCTATCTTCATAGTCCAACAGTCCGGCCCACGTATATAGTCTGGCTGTCCGAGGACCCCCTAATCTAGGACTCCCTCAACAACCTCTATCGTGGAACCCACAAAGTTGTAAAATAATTTTAATTCATCATCAAACGTTTATTGACCAACCTCAACCATCCTGATGACAAGTAGGCAAGGGGATTATTTTAGTGGAAAGAAAATCTTAACGACCACCTCTTCATTTCAAGGCGATGCCAACGCTTTTATCTTGGAGGCAACCGACTGAAATGTATGGCGTTAGGTGCTATGCGCTTAGAGGCAGGTGTAGAGGCACCAAAACATAACATTGTGGATGCTCTTATGGATCGTATGGAGCATTGGTAGCCACTAGAGCAAAGAACAAAGACAGAAGAGTTTTTTGGCTGCTCAACGCACAGTTTTTTCGGGGCTTTTTATTTCACTTATATAGGGCTCAAAGAGCCGACCTCACGTCCAACATGGCCTATGATACTTGCCCAACACGACGCAACCCTGATCACAGATTGACCAGGTTTAAACTTGCCTTCTATCTGTTAAGAGATTAGAGGTACCATGACTCATAAGAAAGCCTAAAATTATACATGACACATAATTGAAATGTAACGCATTACCAGAGCTACTTAACTGCCTTAACTCGAGTCCTCTCGCGCATCTCATGGAACTTCACCTCCAAGTGACTTGGTCAAAATATCTACGAGTTGATTGTTTATGTTCAACATCCACCTTTCCTTCTTCCACACAATCTCTAAGAGCATCTCAACCCACGCCCCCAACAGAACCCCAGGCCCCTTTTTTGGCGCCGGTGCCCAAAAAACAGCCCAGTCGCGCCCTCAGGAGCCCATTTTCGCCGTTTAGGCCCGAAACTGGTGCCGACGGACCCAAGCCGAACCCGGCGCGCTGGGGGCGCCCAGGGGCGACGGGGCAATCGTTTTGGGGCGAAATAACGGCGGCCCCGCCGAGTCAGCGATCCGTGCGCCTCGTCGTCCTCATCGCCTCGGTTTCCCATGGGGAATCAATGCCAAGGCTGTCGTCGGTCAGCCTTCCATTGATTCCTCAAAGGCGGCGCAGTGCAGCGCTACGTCTTGAGCTTGCGTTGGTTTTCCTCAAAGAGGAGAGGGTGATGCAGCGATAGTAGCGTAAGTATTTCCCTTAGTTTTTGAGAACCAAGGTATTAGTCCAGTAGGAGGCTCCTCAAAAGTCCCACGCACCTACACAAACAAACTAAGAACTCGCAACCAACGCAATAAAGGGGTTGTCAATCCCTTCACGGCTACTTGCAAAAGTGAGATCTAATAAAGATAGTAAGATAAGATAAATATATTTTTGGTATTTTATAATATAGATGCAAAAAGTAAAGATACAAATAAAAGTAGATTGGAAGCAAATATGATAAGAGATAGACCCGAGGGCCATAGGTTTCACTAGTGGCTTCTCTCAAGATAGCATAAGTATTACGGTGGGTGAACAAATTACTGTCGAGCAATTGATAGAAAAGCACAAAGTTATGAGATTATCTAGGCATGATCATGTATATAGGCATCACGTCCATAACAAGTAGACCGACTCCTGCGTGCATCTACTACTATTACTCCACACATCGACCGACTCCTGCCTACATCTAGAGTATTAAGTTCATAAGAACAGAGTAATGCATTAAGCAAGATGACATGATGTAGAGGGATAAACTCAAGCAATATGATATAAACCCCATCTTGTTATCCTCGATGGCAACAATACAATACGTGCCTTGTAACCCTTTCTGTCACTAGGTAAGGACACCGCAAGATTGAACCCAAAGCTAAGCACTTCTCCCATGGCAAGAAAGATCAACCTAGTAGGCCAAACCAAACTTATAATTCGAAGAGACTTGCAAAGATAACTCAATCATACATAAAAGAATTCAGAGAAGATTCAAATATTATCCATAGATAAACTTGATCATAAACCCATAATTCATCGGATCTCGACAAACACACCGCAAAAAGAGTTTACATCGAATAGATCTCCACAAGAGAGGGGGAGAACATTGTATTGAGATCCAAAAAGAGAGAAGAAGCCATCTAGCTAATAACTATGGACCCGTAGGTCTGTGGTAAACTACTCACAACTCATTGGAGGGCAAGGATGTTGATGTAGAAGCCCTCCGTGGTCGATTCCCCCTCCGGCAGAGTGTCGGCGAAGGCTCCAAGATGGGATCTCGCGGATACAAAAGGTTACGGCGGTGGAAATTGTGTTTCTGGTGCTCCTAGATGTTTTCGGGGTACGTAGGTATATATAGGAGGAAGAAGTACGTTGGTGGCCGCCCGAGGGGACCACGAGACAGGGGGCACGCCCTACAGGGGGGGGGGGGGCGGCCTCCTATCTCGTGGGAGCCTCAGCTGCTTCTTGACTTGCACTCCAAGTCATCTGGATCATGTTCGTTCCAAAAATCACGCTCCCGAAGGTTTCATTTTCCGTTTGGACTCCATTTGATAGTCCTATTCTTCGAAATACTGAAATAGGCAAAAAACAACAATATGGGTTGGGTCTCTGGTTAGTAGGTTAGTCCCAAAAATGATATTAATGTGTAAAATAAAGCCCATAAACATCCAAAAGGGCTAATATAATAGCATGGAACAATCAAAAATTATAGATACGTTGGAGACGTATCAAGCATCCCCAAGCTTAATTCCTGCTCGTCCTCGAGTAGGTAAATGATAAAAAAGAAATTTTTGATGTGGAATGCTACCTAGCATAATTCTCAATGTAATTTTCTTTATTGTGGCATGAATGTTCAGATCCAAAAGATACAAAATAAAAGTTCATATTGACATAAGAAATAGTAATACTTCAAGCATACTAATCAAAGTAATCATGTCTTCTCAAAATAACATGGCCAAAGAAAGTTATCCCTACAAAATCATATAGTCTGGCTGTTGCTCTATCTTCATCACACAAAGTATTCAATCATGCACAACCCCGATGACAAGCCAAGCAATTGTTTCATACTTTCATAATCTCAAACTTTTTCAACTTTCACGCAATACATGAGCGTGAGCCATGGACATAGCACTATATGTGGAATAGAATGGTGGTTGTGGAGAAGACAAAAAAAGGAGAAGATAGTCTCACATCAACTAGGCGTATCAACGTGCTATGGAGATGCCCATTAATAGATATCAATGCGAGTGAGTAGGGATTTCCATGCAACGGATGCACTAGAGCTATAAATATATGAAAGCTCAACAAAAGAAACTAAGTGGGGGTGCATCCAACTTGCTTTCTCACGAAGACCTAGGGCACTTTGAGGAAGCCCATCATTGGAATATACAAGCCAAGTTCTATAATTAAAAATTCCCACTAGTATATGAAAGTGACAACATATGAGGACTCTCTATCATGAAGATCATGGTGCTATTTTGAAGCACAAGTGTGGAAAAAGAGATAGTAGCATTGTCCCGTCTCTCTTTTTCTCTCATTTTATTTTTCTTTTCTTTTTCTTTTTCTTCTTTTTTTCTTTTCTTTGGCCTTTCTTTTTTTTCTTCTTTTTGGCCTTTCTTTTTTTTCTTTTTTTTTGTAAAGTCCGAAGTCTCATGCCGACTTGTGGGGGAATCATAGTCTTCATCATCCTTTCCTCACTAGGACAATGCTCTAATAATGAAGATCATCACACTTTTATGGATTTACAACTCAAAGCTAGAACAAGATATGACTCTATATGAATGCCTCCGGCGGTGTACCGGGATATGTAATGAATCAAGAGCGACATGTATGAAAATTATGAAGGTGGCCTTGCCACAAATACAATGTCAACTACATGATCATGCAAAGAGCAATATGACAAAAGTAATGCGTGTCATATGAACGGAACGGTGGAAAGTTGCATGGCAATATATCTCGGAATGGCTATGGAAATGCCATAATAGGTAGGTATGGTGGCTGTTTTGAGGAAGGTAAATGGTGGGTGTTGGTACCGGCGAGAGTTGCGTGGTACAAGAGAGTCTAGAAATGATGGAAGGGTGAAAGGGTGCATATAATCCATTGACTGAACATTAATCAAAAGAACTCATGCACTTATTGCAAAATTTTAGAAGTCATCAAAAACCAAAGCACTACATGCATGCTCCTAGGGGGATAGATTGGTAGGAAAAGACCATCGCTCGTCCCCGACCGCCACTCATAAGGAAGACAATCAATAAATAAAATTGTGCTCCAACTTCATCACAAAGCGGTTCACCATACATGCATGCTACGGGAATCACAAACTTCAACACAAGCATTCTTTAAATCCATAATCACCCAACTAGCATGACTTTAATATCACTACCTCCCTATCTCAAAACAATTATCAAGCATCAAGTTGATCATAGCATCCAATTCATTTTCTATGATAGTTTTTATTATACCCAACTTGGATGCTCATCATTCTAAGACCAACTTTAAAACCATAGCAAATACTGTGCTATTCTAAAAGACTCTCAAAATAATATAAATGAAGCATGAGAGACTAGTAATTTCTTCAAAATTAAGACACCACCGTGCTCTAAAAGATATAAGTGAAGCACTAGAGAAAAAATTTATCAAGCTCAAAAGATATAAGTGAAGCACATAGAGTATTCTAGCAAATTCTAATCAAATAGGCTTCTCCCAAAAGGTGTGTACAGCAAGGTTGATTGTGGTAAACTAAAAAGCAAGGACTAATATAATACACGACGCTCCAAGCAAAACACATATCATGTGGCGAATAAAAATATAGCTCCAAGTAAAGTTACCAATGAACGAAGACGAAAGAGGGGATGCCTTCCCGGGGCATCCCCAAGCTTAGGATTTAACTTGAAAACTTCACAACACAAAACTCAACAGGAAATCTTATAAGCTCCGTTAGTGAAAGAAAACAAAACCACCACATAAGGTACTGTAATGAACTCATTCTTTATTTATTTTGCTGTTAAACCTACTGTATTCCAACTTCCTTATGGTTTATAAACTAATTTACTAGCCATAGATGCATTGAAATAAGCAAACAACACACGAAAACCAGAATCTGTCAAAAACAGAACAGTCTGTAGCAATCTGTAACTAACGCAAACTTATGGAACTCTAAACATCTTACCAAAATAGAAAGTCCTGGAAATTTTGTTTATTGAACAGCAGCAAAAAGAATCAACGCAAAAGCACGTTCCTGTGATTTAACAAAATTATATTCGTGCGCGCAAAGTTTCTGTTTTTGGCAGAATCAAATCAACTATCATCGTAGGTTATCCTATAGGTTCTACTTGGCACAAACACTAATTAAAAGATAAAAACACATCTAAACAGAAGGTAGATGCAAGATTTATTACTAAACAGGATCAAAAACAAAAAATATAAAGAAAATTGGGTTGCCTCCCAAATAGCGCTATTGTTTAACGCCCCTAGCTAGGCATCACTACTAGGAAAAGGGCTATAGATGGAAATGACACTAATGGCGCACCAGACATGCGGTGCGCCATTAGTATATACTAATGGCGCACCACCTTCTGATGCGCCATTAGTGTTGAAACTACTAATGGCGCACCCTGCCCACGGTGCGCCATTAGTACCAATTTTTTTTTTGAACTAGTGCGCCTGTCCAAACATACTAATGGCGCATCCACTGGTGGTGCACCATTACTAGTTGTAACTAGTAATGGCGCACCAGCCAGAAGGTGCGCCACTAATGTTATTTTTTTTATTATTGTTTTTATTCCTTTTTTTGCAAAAGTACTAATGGCGCACCACCAGGGGGTGCACCATTAGTAACCTGGATTACTAATGGCGCATTTGTTGCTGGTGCGCCATTAGTAAGTGGGCAGCAACAAGATATTTTGGACAGCCTCTCCTCCCACACTCACTTTCTCCCCACTTCATTCTCTCCACCGCCTCCTCCTTGTCTCGGGTGCCTCCTCTTTTTCACCTCATTTCCACCATAGATTCATTCAAATTAAGTGGTTAAGTTACCTTGTTTTGCTAGGTAAGTAAGGGGGGAAGCTATATTTATGTTGTTCTCCCTACAACAATGTGCACATGCACTTTTTATGGCCTAGCTAGATCTATGTATGTTCGTGGTGTTGCATATGTTTGTGGTGTTGCATATGTGTTTGTGTTTGGAGGTGTACCGGTATTTGAAATGCGATAGTTGCCAATATTTTGCCGGAATGTTGATTCATTTCCGTTTCGGCGAGAATTTTGGCATTAAGCATTCTTTTTGGTCCTATTTTTAGGGAAAGTCATGCCAAATTTTTTCTTGGTTCTAAAATATCGTTTTACTCTACCCCGCAGGCGACCATGGTCCGCACGATGACCGAAGGCATCGTGAATAGGTTTTTGAGGTCCGCGGAGGCCGAGATGCTTCAAAAGAACGAGACGGAGATAAGATGTCCGTGTCGAAGATGCAAGCTGAATAGCCTTATTACGGACCCGGATTCCGGGCAGGTGCGGGACCACCTGCTCTTGCGTGGTTTCATGGATGGCTATCGGTGGCAAGGTGATGAAGATGACTACGAAGTCGTCCATGGGGGCCGGGCAAGAAATGAGGAAGGGCAGCAAGACAACCACCGCGGCTCGGCGGGGCGAGAAGACGAAGAATCCCTAGGAGATGATCACGACGGTGATGCTGTACACAGTCATCATGTAGAAGATGCAGGACATGATGATGATGTCGGCGGAGCAGACGACGCTGGACCATCGATGGGCTGGGTGCAGGACCCTCATATTCAAGAGCTGCTTCTCAAGCAGACGGATAACGCAAGAGCTGCCGCCCGAGAGAAAGCCAAGATGGATCAACTTGAGTTAGACGCGGTTACTCCATTGTATGAAGGATGCAGGCCCGAGGATACCCGCCTGAAAGTAACGCTCATGGCTCTGGAGATGAAGGTAAAACACAAAATGACCGACGCATGCTTCGACGAGAACATGTCATTCTGGCATGAACGTCTTCCCAAGGGGAACAAGTGCCCGACCAGTTTGGAGGAGGCGAAGAAAATCGTGTGTCCTCTGGATTTACCGCACGTGAAATACCATGTGTGCATGAACAATTGCATCATTTATCGGGACGAGCACGCGGAGTCTACCATATGTCCGGTGTGCGGTGTCACTCGATACAAGAAGAGGAAGAAAGCTCCTCGAAAAGTGGTGTGGTACTTTCCGATCACTCCTCGCCTGCAGCGGTATTTCGCGGACCCTAAGGTAGCAAAGCTCCTGCGTTGGCACGCGGATAGGGAGGAGAAGAAGCGAGAAGATGACACAAATAATCCAAAGATAGATAAAAAAGACAAGATGCTGAGTCACCCTAAGGATGCGAGCCAGTGGCAAGCGTTGAACTTCGAATACCCAGAATTTGGGAACGATCCAAGGAACATCATGCTGGGCGCGAGCACCGATGGAGTCAATCCGTTTGGCAGCTAGAGAAGCACACATAGCACCTGGCCTGTGTTTGTGTGGATGTACAACCTTCCCCCCTGGTTGTGCATGAAGAGGAAGTACATTCACATGAGTATGCTAATTGAAGGGCCGAAACAACCAGGGAACGACATCAATCTGTATCTGGGGCTGCTGAAAGAGGAGATTGACACGCTGTGGAAAACACCAGCCAATACGTGGGACGCCGCAGAGAAAGAATATTTCCCTATGAGAGCCGCACTGCTCACGATGGTGCACGACTATCTCGGTTACGGATATCTTGCGGGGCAGGTAGTCCACGGATTTTCTGGATGCGTAAGGTGCATGGATGACACAACGTATCGCCAGCTAGATAGAGATCCCGGGTCTTCGAAAACCGTGTTCATGGGACATCGAAGGTGGCTTCGCGACGATGACCCATGGAGGAAACGCAAGGATCTGTTCGATGGTGAAACCGAACCCCGAAGACGCCCGTGTACGAGGAGCGGCGAGGAAATAGACAAGCTGTTGAAAAATTGGAAAGACTGCCCACTACCGGGAAAGAAGCAAAAGGCGCCAGAGCCGCTGCTGAAGGTATGGAAAACGAGGTCTGTTTTCTGGGACTTGCCGTACTGGAAGATCCACCGTGTGCCTCACAGCCTTGATGTCATGCATATCACGAAGAACGTGTGCGAGAGTCTGCTTGGTACCCTGCTCAACATGCCAGAGAGGACCAAAGATGGGCCGAAAGCAAGGGCAGACTTGAAACCAATGGGCATCAGGCAGGAGCTTCACGCTATATATGATGATGATGATGATGATGATGATGATGATGATGATGAGGCGAAGCAGGACACAGAAAGTCATCGCAAAGGCAAAAAGGCCAAGAAGACCGGAAATGACTACCCTCCCGCGTGCTTCACTCTAAGTCAGGAGGAGATCGAGCAGTTTTTCACCTGCCTCCTAGGAGTAAAACTTCCTTACGGTTACGCGGGGAAGATAAGCAGATACCTAGACCCAGCGAAGCAGAAGTTCAGCGGGATGAAGTCTCACGACTGTCACGTGCTGATGATGCAGATACTTCCAGTTGCAATCCGTGGGATCATGGACGCGCACGTCCGTGAAACGCTATTTGGCCTATGCAACTTCTTCGACGTCATCTCTCGGAAGTCGATTGGCGTGAGGCAATTTAGAAGGCTACAGGAAGAGATCGTGGTGATACTATGCGAGCTTGAGATGTACTTCCTGCCCGCATTCTTCGACGTTATGGTGCATCTGCTGGTCCATATAGTGGCGGATATCATCCAACTCGGGCCGACGTTCCTGCACAGCATGATGCCGTTCGAAAGGATGAATGGTGTCATCAAAGGATACGTTCGCAACATGTCACGTCCAGAGGGAAGCATAGCCAGGGGCTTTCTGACCGAAGAGTGCATCTCCTACTGCAAGAATTATCTAGGCATCGAGAACCCCGTTGGTCTGCCCGTCAACAGGCACCTCGGCAGGCTCGCTGGATGGGGTCACCGTGAGGGTCGCCGCGAAATGCATGTCGACTTCGAGGTTCGACTCGCCGACTTTGAAAGAGCAAACCTAGTCGCGCTACAACACATAGACGTGGTCGATCCTTGGGTGGTAGAGCACAAAACCTTTATTAAGAAGACGTACAATGACCGAGGCCAACAGAGGACGTACGGAGATATACTCAAAGAGCACAACTCATGTTTCACGCGTTGGTTCAAGCAGAAGCTTCTGTCGTACCCTTTACATGAGGATTCTTCCGCGGAAGAACAACTCATATTCGCCTTGTCACAGGGCGCCGAGCACAACCTGATGACCTATGAGGCGTACGATATCAACGGCTACACATTCTACACCGAGGCCAAGGACATGAAGAGCGATGGTTATCAGAACTCCGGGGTAACGATGGAATCCTACACCGGTAACGACAAGGACAGATACTACGGAAGGATCGAGGAGATCTGGGAGCTGAGCTACGCTGGAGAGAAGGTCCCGATGTTCCGTGTGAGATGGGACAAGAGCGTCCTAAAAGAAGACCGGTATTTCACCACCATGGTTATACCCGAAGCCAAATCCAAGACCGCGGGCGCAAACATCACCGCGAAAAATGAGCCATGGGTACTGGCTTCCCAAGTGGACCAATGCTTCTTCATTACCGACCCGTCAAAGACCAGTCGTGTTGTCGTGAGGAGAGGCAACAGGAAGATCATCGGAATGGATGGAGTAGCCAATGAGCAAGACTTCGACAAGTACGGCGACCCGAGGATCGAACATGACGATGATGATGAAGTAGCAGCATACACCACAAGAAGAAGCAGGACCACCCTACCTAAAGGACGTCCGTTCCACAGAAGAACTCCATTTGCGAAAAAGAAGGGCAAGAAGATTGTTAACAGATAGCTGGCTAAGATCGATTGTATTTAAATCGTAGCCTTCATTTCTTGATTGTATTTCATGGGCACTTTTTGAACTATCATGAATATTTTTAAATTTCATGGACACTCGATCTCGATCCCCCTCCATCTCGATCGCTATCCCACCTCGCCAGATCCAGTCCCCCTCGCCGCCGAGCACCCCCTAGTCCACCGGCCGCCGCCGCCGACCCCCCGCACCCTCGATTCCCCTACTCAACCACCGCAGCCGACCCCCCGCACCCCTCCCATATGATTTTGCAGGTACCCCGAGAGGCCCTTGAGTTTGCCGGAATGTCGATTAACTTCCGTTCCGGCAAATTCG